>NW_025408296.1:0-88100 GCF_905475395.1 Chrysoperla carnea
TTTTTTGGCTTATTTATACTTAGTCCAGTCATTAACGACCTCTTGTATACATTTTGACTTACTTAAATCAAAATTTCAATTATTTGTATAGTCATGACATTCTAGTTGTAAAATCGGAAATTTTCAAAAAATGATTTTTCTATCGAAAAATGTCAAATTTGATCATTTTTGGCTTATTTATACTTAGTCCAGTCATAAACGACCCTATGTATACATTTTGACTTACTTGGATCAAAATTTCAATGATTTGTATAATCATGGCTCTCATGTTGAAAAATCGAAAATTTTCAAAAAATGTTTTTTCTATCGAAAAATGTCAAATTTGATCATTTTTGGCTTATTTATACTTAGTCCAGTCATAAAGGACCTCTATGTAAACATTTTGACTTACTTGGATCAAAATTTCAATGATTTGTATAGTCATGAGTGTCATGTTGAAAAATCGAAAATTTTCAAAAAATGTTTTTTTCTATCGAAAAATGTCAAATTTGATCATTTTTGGCTTATTTATACTTAGTCCAGTCATAAAGGACCTCTATGTAAACATTTTGACTTACTTGGATCAAAATTTCAATGATTTGTATAGTCATGAGTGTCATGTTGAAAAATCGAAAATTTTCAAAATATGTTTTTTCTATCGAAAAATGTCAAATTTGATCATTTTTGGCTTATTTATACTTAGTCCAGTCATAAAGGACCTCTATGTATACATTTTGACTTACTTGGATCAAAATTTCAATGATTTGTATAGTCATGACTCTCATGTTGAAAAATCGAAAATTTTCAAAAAATGTTTTTTCTATCGAAAAATGTCAAATTTGATCATTTTTGGCTTATTTATACTTAGTCCAGTCATAAATTACCTCTTTGTATACATTTTGACTTACTTGGATCAAAATTTCAATGATTTGTATAGTCATGAGTCTCATGTTGAAAAATCGAAAATTTTCAAAAAATGTTTTTTCTATCGAAAAATGTCAAATTTGATCATTTTTGGCTTATTTATACTTAGTCCAGTCATAAAGGACCTCTATGTATACTTTTTGACTTACTTGGATCAAAATTTCAATGATTTGTATAGTCATGACATTCTAGTTGTAAAATCGAAAATTTTCAAAAAATGTTTTTTTCGATCGAAAAATGTCAAATTTGATCATTTTTGGCTTATTAATACTTAGTCCAGTCATAAAGGACCTCTATGTATACATTTTGACTTACTTGGATCAAAATTTCAATGATTTGTATAGTCATGACTCTCATGTTGAAAAATCGATAATTTTCAAAAAATGTTTTTTTCTATCGAAAAATGTCAAATTTGATCATTTTTTGGCTTTTTTATACTTAGTCTAGTCATAAAGGACCCCTATGTATACATTTTGACTTACTTGGATCAAAATTTCAATGATTTGTATAGACATGACTCTCATGTGGAAAAATCGAAAATTTTCAAAAAATGTTTTTTCTATCGAAAAATGTCAAATTTGATCATTTTTGGCTTATTTATACTTAGTCCAGTCGTAAAGGACCTCTATGTATACATTTTGACTTACTTGGATCAAAATTTCAATGATTTGTATAGCCATGACATTCTAGTTGTAAAATCGAAAATTTCCAAAAAATGTTTTTTCTATCGAAAAATGTCAATTTGATCATTTTTGGCTTATTTATACTTAGTCCAGTCATAAAGGACCTCTATGTATACATTTTGACTTACTTGGATCAAAATTTCAATGATTTGTATAGTCATGACTCTCATGTTGAAAAATCGAAAATTTTAAAAAAATGTTTTTTCTATCGAAAAATGTCAAATTTGATCATTTTTGGCTTATCTATACATAGTCCAGTCATAAACGACCTCTATGTATACATTTTGACTTCCTTGGATCAAAATTTCAATGATTTGTATAGTCATGAGTCTCATGTTGAAAAATCGAAAATTTCCAAAAAATGTTTTTTCTATCGAAAAATGTCAAATTTGATCATTTTTGGCTTATTTATACTTAGTCCAGTCATAAAGGACCTCTATGTATACATTTTGACTTACTTGGATCAAAATTTCAATGATTTGTATAGTCATGAGTCTCATGTTGAAAAATCGAAAATTTTCAAAAAATGTTTTTTCTATCGAAAAATGTCAAATTTGATCATTTTTGGCTTATTTATACTTAGTCCAGTCATTAACGACCTCTTTGTATACATTTTGACTTACTTGGATCAAAATTTCAATTATTTGTATAGTCATGACATTCTAGTTGTAAAATCGGAAATTTTCAAAAAATGTTTTTTCTATCGAAAAATGTCAAATTTGATCATTTTTGGCTTATTTATACTTAGTCCAGTCATAAACGACCCTATGTATACATTTTGACTTACTTGGATCAAAATTTCAATGATTTGTATAATCATGGCTCTCATGTTGAAAAATCGAAAATTTTCAAAAAATGTTTTTTTCTATCGAAAAATGTCAAATTTGATCATTTTTGGCTTATTTATACTTAGTCCAGTCATAAAGGACCTCTATGTATACTTTTTGACTTACTTGGATCAAAATTTCAATGATTTGTATAGTCATGACATTCTAGTTGTAAAATCGAAGATTTTCAAAAAAATGTTTTTTCGATCGAAAAATGTCAAATTTGATCATTTTTGGCTTATTAATACTTAGTCCAGACATAAAGGACCTCTATGTATACATTTTGACTTACTTGGATCAAAATTTCAATGATTTGTATAGTCATGACTCTCATGTTGAAAAATCGATAATTTTCAAAAAATGTTTTTTCTATCGAAAAATGTCAAATTTGATCATTTTTGGCTTATTTATACTTAGTCCAGTCATAAAGGACCTCTATATATACATTTTGACTTACTTGGATCAAAATTTCAATGATTTGTATAGCCATGACATTCTAGTTGTAAAATCGAAAATTTCCAAAAAATGTTTTTTCTATCGAAAAATGTCAAATTTGATCATTTTTGGCTTATTTATACTTAGTCCAGTCATAAAGGACCTCTATGTATACATTTTGACTTCCTTGGATCAAAATTTCAATGATTTGTATAGTCATGAGTCTCATGTTGAAAAATCGAAAATTTTCAAAAAATGTTTTTTCTATCGAAAAATGTCAAATTTGATCATTTTTGGCTTATTTATACTTAGTCCAGTCATAAAGGACCTCTATGTATACATTTTGACTTACTTGGATCAAAATTTCAATGATTTGTATAGTCATGAGTCTCATGTTGAAAAATCGAAAATTTTCAAAAAATGTTTTTTCTATCGAAAAATGTCAAATTTGATCATTTTTGGCTTATTTATACTTAGTCCAGTCATTAACGACCTCTATGTATACATTTTGACTTACTTGGATCAAAATTTCAATTATTTGTATAGTCATGACATTCTAGTTGTAAAATCGGAAATTTTCAAAGAATGATTTTTCTATCGAAAAATGTCAAATTTGATCATTTTTGGCTTATTTATACTTAGTCCAGTCATAAACGACCCTATGTATACATTTTGATTTACTTGGATCAAAATTTCAATGATTTGTATAATCATGGCTCTCATGTTGAAAAATCGAAAATTTTCAAAAAATGTTTTTTCTATCGAAAAATGTCAAATTTGATCATTTTTGGCTTATTTATACTTAGTCCAGTCATAAAGGACCTCTATGTATACATTTTGACTTACTTGGATCAAAATTTCAATGATTTGTATAGCCATGACATTCTAGTTGTAAAATCGAAAATTTCCAAAAAATGTTTTTTCTATCGAAAAATGTCAAATTTGATCATTTTTGGCTTATTTATACTTAGTCCAGTCATTACCGACCTCTATGTATACATTTTGACTTACTTGGATCAAAATTTCAATTATTTGTATAGTCATGACATTCTAGTTGTAAAATCGGAAATTTTCAAAAAATGATTTTTCTATCGAAAAATGTCAAATTTGATCATTTTTGGCTTATTTATACTTAGGCCAGTCATAAACGACCCTATGTATACATTTTGACTTACTTGGATCAAAATTTCAATGATTTGTATAATCATGGCTCTCATGTTGAAAAATCGAAAATTTTCAAAAAATGTTTTTTCTATCGAAAAATGTCAAATTTGATCATTTTTGGCTTATTTATACTTAGTCCAGTCATGAAGGACCTCTATGTAAACATTTTGACTTACTTGGATCAAAATTTCAATGATTTGTATAGTCATGAGTCTCATGTTGAAAAATCGAAAATTTTCAAAATATGTTTTTTCTATCGAAAAATGTCAAATTTGATCATTATTGGCTTATTTATACTTAGTCCAGTCATAAACGACCCTTATGTATACATTTTGACTTACTTGGATCAAAATTTCAATGATTTGTATAGTCATGACTCTAATGTTGAAAAATCGGAAATTTTCAAAAAATGTTTTTTCTATCGAAAAATGTCAAATTTGATCATTTTTGGCTTATTTATACTTAGTCCAGTCATAAAGGACCTCTATGTATACATTTTGACTTACTTGGATCAAAATTTCAATGATTTGTATAGTCATGACTCTCATGTTGAAAAATCGAAAATTTACAAAAAATGTTTTTTTCTATCGAAAAATGTCAAATTTGATCATTTTTGGCTTATTTATACTTAGTCCAGTCATAAAGGACCTCGATGTATACATTTTGACTTACTTGGATCAAAATTTCAATGATTTGTATAGTCATGACTCTCATGTTGAAAAATCGAAAATTTTCAAAAAATGTTTTTTCTATCGAAAAATGTCAAATTTGATCATTTTTGGCTTATTTATACTTAGTCCAGTCATAAAGGACCTCTATGTATACATTTTGACTTACTTGGATCAAAATTTCAATGATTTGTATAGTCATGACTCTCATGTGGAAAAATCGAAAATTTTCAAAAAATGTTTTTTCGATCGAAAAATGTCAAATTTGATCAGTTTTGGCTTATTAATACTTAGTCCAGTCATAAAGGACCTCTATGTATACATTTTGACTTACTTGGATCAAAATTTCAATGATTTGTATAGTCATGAGTCTCATGTTGAAAAATCGAAAATTTTCAAAAAATGTTTTTTTCTATCGAAAAATGTCAAATTTGATCATTTTTGGCTTATTTATACTTAGTCCAGTCATTAACGACCTCTATGTATACATTTTGACTTACTTGGATCAAAATTTCAATTATTTGTATAGTCATGACATTCTAGTTGTAAAATCGGAAATTTTCAAAGAATGATTTTTCTATCGAAAAATGTCAAATTTGATCATTTTTGGCTTATTTATACTTAGTCCAGTCATAAACGACCCTATGTATACATTTTGATTTACTTGGATCAAAATTTCAATGATTTGTATAATCATGGCTCTCATGTTGAAAAATCGAAAATTTTCAAAAAATGTTTTTTTCTATCGAAAAATGTCAAATTTGATCATTTTTGGCTTATTTATACTTAGTCCAGTCATAAAGGACCTCTATGTATACATTTTGACTTACTTGGATCAAAATTTCAATGATTTGTATAGCCATGACATTCTAGTTGTAAAATCGAAAATTTCCAAAAAATGTTTTTTCTATCGAAAAATGTCAAATTTGATCATTTTTGGCTTATTTATACTTAGTCCAGTCATTACCGACCTCTATGTATACATTTTGACTTACTTGGATCAAAATTTCAATTATTTGTATAGTCATGACATTCTAGTTGTAAAATCGGAAATTTTCAAAAAATGATTTTTCTATCGAAAAATGTCAAATTTGATCATTTTTGGCTTATTTATACTTAGGCCAGTCATAAACGACCCTATGTATACATTTTGACTTACTTGGATCAAAATTTCAATGATTTGTATAATCATGGCTCTCATGTTGAAAAATCGAAAATTTTCAAAAAATGTTTTTTCTATCGAAAAATGTCAAATTTGATCATTTTTGGCTTATTTATACTTAGTCCAGTCATGAAGGACCTCTATGTAAACATTTTGACTTACTTGGATCAAAATTTCAATGATTTGTATAGTCATGAGTCTCATGTTGAAAAATCGAAAATTTTCAAAATATGTTTTTTCTATCGAAAAATGTCAAATTTGATCATTATTGGCTTATTTATACTTAGTCCAGTCATAAACGACCCTTATGTATACATTTTGACTTACTTGGATCAAAATTTCAATGATTTGTATAGTCATGACTCTAATGTTGAAAAATCGGAAATTTTCAAAAAATGTTTTTTCTATCGAAAAATGTCAAATTTGATCATTTTTGGCTTATTTATACTTAGTCCAGTCATAAAGGACCTCTATGTATACATTTTGACTTACTTGGATCAAAATTTCAATGATTTGTATAGTCATGACTCTCATGTTGAAAAATCGAAAATTTACAAAAAATGTTTTTTCTATCGAAAAATGTCAAATTTGATCATTTTTGGCTTATTTATACTTAGTCCAGTCATAAAGGACCTCGATGTATACATTTTGACTTACTTGGATCAAAATTTCAATGATTTGTATAGTCATGAGTCTCATGTTAAAAAATCGAAAATTTTCAAAAAATGTTTTTTCTATCGAAAAATGTCAAATTTGATCATTTTTGGCTTATTTATACTTAGTCCAGTCATAAAGGACCTCTATGTATACTTTTTGACTTACTTGGATCAAAATTTCAATGATTTGTATAGTCATGACATTCTAGTTGTAAAATCGAAAATTTTCAAAAAATGTTTTTTTCGATCGAAAAATGTCAAATTTGATCAGTTTTGGCTTATTAATACTTAGTCCAGTCATAAAGGACCTCTATGTATACATTTTGACTTACTTGGATCAAAATTTCAATGATTTGTATAGTCATGACTCTCATGTTGAAAAATCGATAATTTTCAAAAAATGTTTTTTCTATCGAAAAATGTCAAATTTGATCATTTTTGGCTTTTTTATACTTAGTCCAGTCATAAAGGACCTCTATGTATACATTTTGACTTACTTGGATCAAAATTTCAATGATTTGTATAGACATGACTCTCATGTGGAAAAATCGAAAATTTTCAAAAAATGTTTTTTTCTATCGAAAAATGTCAAATTTGATCATTTTTGGCTTATTTATACTTAGTCCAGTCATAAAGGACCTCTATGTATACATTTTGACTTACTTGGATCAAAATTTCAATGATTTGTATTGTCATGACATTCTAGTTGTAAAATCGGAAATTTTCAAAAAATGTTTTTTCTATCGAAAAATGTCAAATTTGATCATTTTTGGCTTATTTATACTTGGTCCAGTCATAAAGGACCTATATGTATAAATTTTGACTTACTTGGATCAAAATTTCAATGATTTGTATAGTCATGACTCTCATGTGGAAAAATCGAAAATTTTCAAAAATGTTTTTTTCTATCGAAAAATGTCAAATTTGATCATTTTTAGCTTATTTATACTTAGTCCAGTCATAAAGTACCTCTATGTATACATTTTGACTTACTTGGATCAAAATTTCAATGATTTGTATAGTCATGACTCTCATGTTGAAAAATCGAAAATTTTCAAAAAATGTTTTTTCTATCGAAAAATGTCAAATTTGATCATTTTTGGCTTATTTATACTTAGTCCAGTCATAAAGGACCTCTATGTATACATTTTGACTTACTTGGATCATAATTTCAATGATTTGTATAGTCATGACTCTGATGTTGAAAAATCGAAAATTTTCAAAAAATGTTTTTTCTATCGAAAAATGTCATTTTGATCATTTTTGGCTTATTTATACTTAGTCCAGTCATAAAGGACCTCTATGTATACATTTTGACTTACTTGGATTAAAATTTCAATGACTTGTATAGTCATGACTCTCATGTTGAAAAATCGAAAATTATCAAAAAATGTTTTTTGTATCGAAAAATTGCAAATTTGATAGTTTTTGGCTTATTTATACTTAGTCCAGGCATAAAGGACCTCTATGTATACATTTTGACTTACTTGGATCAAAATTTCAATGATTTGTATAGTCATGACATTCTAGTTGTTAAATCGGAAATTTTCAAAAAATGTTTTTTTCTATCGAAAAATGTCAAATTTGATCATTTTTGGCTTATTTATACTTAGTCCAGTCATAAAGGACCTCTATATATACATTTTGACTTACTTGGATCAAAATTTCAATGATTTGTATAGACATGACTCTCATGTGGAAAAATCGAAAATTTTCAAAAAATGTTTTTTCTTTCGAAAAATGTCAAATTTGATCATTTTTGGCTTATTTATACTTAGTCCAGTCATAAACGACCTCTATGTATACATTTTGACTTACTTGGATCAAAATTTCAATGATTTGTATAGTCATGACATTCTAGTTTTAAAATCAGAAATTTTCAAAAAATGTTTTTTCTATCGAAAAATGTCAAATTTGATCATTTTTGGCTTATTTATACTTAGTCCAGTCATAAAGGACCTCTTTGTATACATTTTCACTTACTTGGATCAAAATTTCAATGATTTGTATAGTCATGACTCTCAAATGGAAAAATCGAAAATTTTCAAAAAATGTTTTTTCTATCGAAAAATGTCAAATTTGATCATTTTTGGCTTATTAATACTTAGTCCAGTCATAAAGGACCTCTATGTATACATTTTGACTTACTTGGATCAAAATTTCAATGATTTGTATAGTCATGACTCTCATGTTGAAAAATCGAAAATTTTCAAAAAATATTTTTTCTATCGAAAAATGTCAAATTTGGTCATTTTTGGCTTATTTATACTTAGTCCAGTCATAAAGGACCTCTATATATACATTTTGACTTACTTGGATCAAAATTTCAATGATTTGTATAGACATGACTCTCATGTGGAAAAATCGAAAATTTTCAAAAAATGTTTTTTCTATCGAAAAATGTCAAATTTGATCATTTTTGGCTTATTTATACTTAGTCCAGTCATAAAGGACCTCTATGTATACATTTTGACTTACTTGGATCAAAATTTCAATGATTTGTATAGTCATGACTCTCATGTTGAAAACTCGAAAATTTTCAAAAAATGTTTTTTCTATCGAAAAATGTCAAATTTGATCATTTTTGGCTTATTTATACTTAGTCCAGTCATAAAGGACCTCTATGTATACATTTTGACTTACTTGGATCAAAATTTCAATGATTTGTATAGTCATGGCTCTCATGTTGAAAAATCGAAAATTTTCAAAAAATGTTTTTTCTATCGAAAAATGTCAAATTTGATCATTTTTGGCTTATTTATACTTAGTCCAGTCATAAAGGACCTCTATGTAAACATTTTGACTTACTTGGATCAAAATTTCAATGATTTGTATAGTCATGAGTCTCATGTTGAAAAATCGAAAATTTTCAAAATATGTTTTTTCTATCGAAAAATGTCAAATTTGATCATTATTGGCTTATTTATACTTAGTCCAGTCATAAACGACCCTTATGTATACATTTTGACTTACTTGGATCAAAATTTCAATGATTTGTATAGTCATGACTCTAATGTTGAAAAATCGGAAATTTTCAAAAAATGTTTTTTCTATCGAAAAATGTCAAATTTGATCATTTTTGGCTTATTTATACTTAGTCCAGTCATAAAGGACCTCTATATATACATTTTGACTTACTTGGATCAAAATTTCAATGATTTGTATAGACATGACTCTCATGTGGAAAAATCGAAAATTTTCAAAAAATGTTTTTTCTATCGAAAAATGTCAAATTTGATCATTTTTAGCTTATTTATACTTAGTCCAGTCATAAAGTACCTCTATGTATACATTTTGACTTACTTGGATCAAAATTTCAATGATTTGTATAGTCATGACTCTCATGTTGAAAAATCGAAAATTTTCAAAAAATGTTTTTTCTATCGAAAAATGTCAAATTTGATCATTTTTGGCTTATTTATACTTAGTCCAGTCATAAAGGACCTCTATGTATACATTTTGACTTACTTGGATCATAATTTCAATGATTTGTATAGTCATGACTCTGATGTTGAAAAATCGAAAATTTTCAAAAAATGTTTTTTCTATCGAAAAATGTCATTTTGATCATTTTTGGCTTATTTATACTTAGTCCAGTCATAAAGGACCTCTATGTATACATTTTGACTTACTTGGATTAAAATTTCAATGACTTGTATAGTCATGACTCTCATGTTGAAAAATCGAAAATTATCAAAAAATGTTTTTTGTATCGAAAAATTGCAAATTTGATAGTTTTTGGCTTATTTATACTTAGTCCAGGCATAAAGGACCTCTATGTATACATTTTGACTTACTTGGATCAAAATTTCAATGATTTGTATAGTCATGACATTCTAGTTGTTAAATCGGAAATTTTCAAAAAATGTTTTTTTCTATCGAAAAATGTCAAATTTGATCATTTTTGGCTTATTTATACTTAGTCCAGTCATAAAGGACCTCTATATATACATTTTGACTTACTTGGATCAAAATTTCAATGATTTGTATAGACATGACTCTCATGTGGAAAAATCGAAAATTTTCAAAAAATGTTTTTTCTTTCGAAAAATGTCAAATTTGATCATTTTTGGCTTATTTATACTTAGTCCAGTCATAAACGACCTCTATGTATACATTTTGACTTACTTGGATCAAAATTTCAATGATTTGTATAGTCATGACATTCTAGTTTTAAAATCAGAAATTTTCAAAAAATGTTTTTTCTATCGAAAAATGTCAAATTTGATCATTTTTGGCTTATTTATACTTAGTCCAGTCATAAAGGACCTCTTTGTATACATTTTCACTTACTTGGATCAAAATTTCAATGATTTGTATAGTCATGACTCTCAAATGGAAAAATCGAAAATTTTCAAAAAATGTTTTTTCTATCGAAAAATGTCAAATTTGATCATTTTTGGCTTATTAATACTTAGTCCAGTCATAAAGGACCTCTATGTATACATTTTGACTTACTTGGATCAAAATTTCAATGATTTGTATAGTCATGACTCTCATGTTGAAAAATCGAAAATTTTCAAAAAATATTTTTTCTATCGAAAAATGTCAAATTTGATCATTTTTGGCTTATTTATACTTAGTCCAGTCATAAAGGACCTCTATATATACATTTTGACTTACTTGGATCAAAATTTCAATGATTTGTATAGACATGACTCTCATGTGGAAAAATCGAAAATTTTCAAAAAATGTTTTTTCTATCGAAAAATGTCAAATTTGATCATTTTTGGCTTATTTATACTTAGTCCAGTCATAAAGGACCTCTATGTATACATTTTGACTTACTTGGATCAAAATTTCAATGATTTGTATAGTCATGACTCTCATGTTGAAAACTCGAAAATTTTCAAAAAATGTTTTTTCTATCGAAAAATGTCAAATTTGATCATTTTTGGCTTATTTATACTTAGTCCAGTCATAAAGGACCTCTATGTATACATTTTGACTTACTTGGATCAAAATTTCAATGATTTGTATAGTCATGGCTCTCATGTTGAAAAATCGAAAATTTTCAAAAAATGTTTTTTCTATCGAAAAATGTCAAATTTGATCATTTTTGGCTTATTTATACTTAGTCCAGTCATAAAGGACCTCTATGTAAACATTTTGACTTACTTGGATCAAAATTTCAATGATTTGTATAGTCATGAGTCTCATGTTGAAAAATCGAAAATTTTCAAAATATGTTTTTTCTATCGAAAAATGTCAAATTTGATCATTATTGGCTTATTTATACTTAGTCCAGTCATAAACGACCCTTATGTATACATTTTGACTTACTTGGATCAAAATTTCAATGATTTGTATAGTCATGACTCTAATGTTGAAAAATCGGAAATTTTCAAAAAATGTTTTTTCTATCGAAAAATGTCAAATTTGATCATTTTTGGCTTATTTATACTTAGTCCAGTCATAAAGGACCTCTATATATACATTTTGACTTACTTGGATCAAAATTTCAATGATTTGTATAGACATGACTCTCATGTGGAAAAATCGAAAATTTTCAAAAAATGTTTTTTCTATCGAAAAATGTCAAATTTGATCATTTTTGGCTTATTTATACTTAGTCCAGTCATAAAGGACCTCTATGTATACATTTTGACTTACTTGGATCAAAATTTCAATGATTTGTATAGTCATGACTCTCATGTTGAAAACTCGAAAATTTTCAAAAAATGTTTTTTCTATCGAAAAATGTCAAATTTGATCATTTTTGGCTTATTTATACTTAGTCCAGTCATAAAGGACCTCTATGTATACATTTTGACTTACTTGGATCAAAATTTCAATGATTTGTATAGTCATGGCTCTCATGTTGAAAAATCGAAAATTTTCAAAAAATGTTTTTTCTATCGAAAAATGTCAAATTTGATCATTTTTGGCTTATTTATACTTAGTCCAGTCATAAAGGACCTCTATGTAAACATTTTGACTTACTTGGATCAAAATTTCAATGATTTGTATAGTCATGAGTCTCATGTTGAAAAATCGAAAATTTTCAAAATATGTTTTTTCTATCGAAAAATGTCAAATTTGATCATTATTGGCTTATTTATACTTAGTCCAGTCATAAACGACCCTTATGTATACATTTTGACTTACTTGGATCAAAATTTCAATGATTTGTATAGTCATGACTCTAATGTTGAAAAATCGGAAATTTTCAAAAAATGTTTTTTCTATCGAAAAATGTCAAATTTGATCATTTTTGGCTTATTTATACTTCGTCCAGTCATAAAGGACCTCTATGTATACATTTTGACTTACTTGGATCAAAATTTCAATGATTTGTATAGTCATGACTCTCATGTTGAAAAATCGAAAATTTACAAAAAATGTTTTTTCTATCGAAAAATGTCAAATTTGATCATTTTTGGCTTATTTATACTTAGTCCAGTCATAAAGGACCTCGATGTATACATTTTGACTTACTTGGATCAAAATTTCAATGATTTGTATAGTCATGAGTCTCATGTTAAAAAATCGAAAATTTTCAAAAAATGTTTTTTCTATCGTAAAATGTCAAATTTGATCATTTTTGGCTTATTTATACTTAGTCCAGTCATAAAGGACCTCTATGTATACTTTTTGACTTACTTGGATCAAAATTTCAATGATTTGTATAGTCATGACATTCTAGTTGTAAAATCGAAAATTTTCAAAAAATGTTTTTTCGATCGAAAAATGTCAAATTTGATCAGTTTTGGCTTCTTAATACTTAGTCCAGTCATAAAGGACCTCTATGTATACATTTTGACTTACTTGGATCAAAATTTCAATGATTTGTATAGTCATGACTCTCATGTTGAAAAATCGATAATTTTCAAAAAATGTTTTTTCTATCGAAAAATGTCAAATTTGATCATTTTTGGCTTTTTTATACTTAGTCCAGTCATAAAGGACCTCTATGTATACATTTTGACTTACTTGGATCAAAATTTCAATGATTTGTATAGACATGACTCTCATGTGGAAAAATCGAAAATTTTCAAAAAATGTTTTTTCTATCGAAAAATGTCAAATTTGATCATTTTTGGCTTATTTATACTTAGTCCAGTCATAAAGGACCTCTATGTATACATTTTGACTTACTTGGATCAAAATTTCAATGATTTGTATTGTCATGACATTCTAGTTGTAAAATCGGAAATTTTCAAAAAATGTTTTTTCTATCGAAAAATGTCAAATTTGATCATTTTTGGCTTATTTATACTTGGTCCAGTCATAAAGGACCTATATGTATAAATTTTGACTTACTTGGATCAAAATTTCAATGATTTGTATAGTCATGACTCTCATGTGGAAAAATCGAAAATTTTCAAAAATGTTTTTTCTATCGAAAAATGTCAAATTTGATCATTTTTAGCTTATTTATACTTAGTCCAGTCATAAAGTACCTCTATGTATACATTTTGACTTACTTGGATCAAAATTTCAATGATTTGTATAGTCATGACTCTCATGTTGAAAAATCGAAAATTTTCAAAAAATGTTTTTTCTATCGAAAAATGTCAAATTTGATCATTTTTGGCTTATTTATACTTAGTCCAGTCATAAAGGACCTCTATGTATACATTTTGACTTACTTGGATCATAATTTCAATGATTTGTATAGTCATGACTCTGATGTTGAAAAATCGAAAATTTTCAAAAAATGTTTTTTCTATCGAAAAATGTCATTTTGATCATTTTTGGCTTATTTATACTTAGTCCAGTCATAAAGGACCTCTATGTATACATTTTGACTTACTTGGATTAAAATTTCAATGACTTGTATAGTCATGACTCTCATGTTGAAAAATCGAAAATTATCAAAAAATGTTTTTTGTATCGAAAAATTGCAAATTTGATCGTTTTTGGCTTATTTATACTTAGTCCAGGCATAAAGGACCTCTATGTATACATTTTGACTTACTTGGATCAAAATTTCAATGATTTGTATAGTCATGACATTCTAGTTGTTAAATCGGAAATTTTCAAAAAATGTTTTTTCTATCGAAAAATGTCAAATTTGATCATTTTTGGCTTATTTATACTTAGTCCAGTCATAAAGGACCTCTATATATACATTTTGACTTACTTGGATCAAAATTTCAATGATTTGTATAGACATGACTCTCATGTGGAAAAATCGAAAATTTTCAAAAAATGTTTTTTCTATCGAAAAATGTCAAATTTGATCATTTTTGGCTTATTTATACTTAGTCCAGTCATAAAGGACCTCTATGTATACATTTTGACTTACTTGGATCAAAATTTCAATGATTTGTATAGTCATGACATTCTAGTTTTAAAATCAGAAATTTTCAAAAAATGTTTTTTCTATCGAAAAATGTCAAATTTGATCATTTTTGGCTTATTTATACTTAGTCCAGTCATAAAGGACCTCTTTGTATACATTTTCACTTACTTGGATCAAAATTTCAATGATTTGTATAGTCATGACTCTCAAATGGAAAAATCGAAAATTTTCAAAAAATGTTTTTTCTATCGAAAAATGTCAAATTTGATCATTTTTGGCTTATTAATACTTAGTCCAGTCATAAAGGACCTCTATGTATACATTTTGACTTACTTGGATCAAAATTTCAATGATTTGTATAGTCATGACTCTCATGTTGAAAAATCGAAAATTTTCAAAAAATATTTTTTCTATCGAAAAATGTCAAATTTGATCATTTTTGGCTTATTTATACTTAGTCCAGTCATAAAGGACCTCTATATATACATTTTGACTTACTTGGATCAAAATTTCAATGATTTGTATAGTCATGACTCTCATGTGGAAAAATCGAAAATTTTCAAAAAATGTTTTTTCTATCGAAAAATGTCAAATTTGATCATTTTTGGCTTATTTATACTTAGTCCAGTCATAAAGGACCTCTATGTATACATTTTGACTTACTTGGATCAAAATTTCAATGATTTGTATAGTCATGACTCTCATGTTGAAAACTCGAAAATTTTCAAAAAATGTTTTTTCTATCGAAAAATGTCAAATTTGATCATTTTTGGCTTATTTATACTTAGTCCAGTCATAAAGGACCTCTATGTATACATTTTGACTTACTTGGATCAAAATTTCAAATGATTTGTATAGTCATGACATTCTAGTTGTTAAATCGGAAATTTTCAAAAAATGTTTTTTTCTATCGAAAAATGTCAAATTTGATCATTTTTGGCTTATTTATACTTAGTCCAGTCATAAAGGACCTCTATATATACATTTTGACTTACTTGGATCAAAATTTCAATGATTTGTATAGACATGACTCTCATGTGGAAAAATCGAAAATTTTCAAAAAATGTTTTTTCTATCGAAAAATGTCAAATTTGATCATTTTTGGCTTATTTATACTTAGTCCAGTCATAAAGGACCTCTATGTATACATTTTGACTTACTTGGATCAAAATTTCAATGATTTGTATAGTCATGACATTCTAGTTTTAAAATCAGAAATTTTCAAAAAATGTTTTTTCTATCGAAAAATGTCAAATTTGATCATTTTTGGCTTATTTATACTTAGTCCAGTCATAAAGCACCTCTTTGTATACATTTTCACTTACTTGGATCAAAATTTCAATGATTTGTATAGTCATGACTCTCAAATGGAAAAATCGAAAATTTTCAAAAAATGTTTTTTCTATCGAAAAATGTCAAATTTGATCATTTTTGGCTTATTAATACTTAGTCCAGTCATAAAGGACCTCTATGTATACATTTTGACTTACTTGGATCAAAATTTCAATGATTTGTATAGTCATGACTCTCATGTTGAAAAATCGAAAATTTTCAAAAAATATTTTTTCTATCGAAAAATGTCAAATTTGATCATTTTTGGCTTATTTATACTTAGTCCAGTCATAAAGGACCTCTATATATACATTTTGACTTACTTGGATCAAAATTTCAATGATTTGTATAGACATGACTCTCATGTGGAAAAATCGAAAATTTTCAAAAAATGTTTTTTCTATCGAAAAATGTCAAATTTGATCATTTTTGGCTTATTTATACTTAGTCCAGTCATAAAGGACCTCTATGTATACATTTTGACTTACTTGGATCAAAATTTCAATGATTTGTATAGTCATGACTCTCATGTTGAAAACTCGAAAATTTTCAAAAAATGTTTTTTCTATCGAAAAATGTCAAATTTGATCATTTTTGGCTTATTTATACTTAGTCCAGTCATAAAGGACCTCTATGTATACATTTTGACTTACTTGGATCAAAATTTCAAATGATTTGTATAGTCATGACATTCTAGTTGTTAAATCGGAAATTTTCAAAAAATGTTTTTTTCTATCGAAAAATGTCAAATTTGATCATTTTTGGCTTATTTATACTTAGTCCAGTCATAAAGGACCTCTATATATACATTTTGACTTACTTGGATCAAAATTTCAATGATTTGTATAGACATGACTCTCATGTGGAAAAATCGAAAATTTTCAAAAAATGTTTTTTCTATCGAAAAATGTCAAATTTGATCATTTTTGGCTTATTTATACTTAGTCCAGTCATTAAGGACCTCTATGTATACATTTTGACTTACTTGGATCAAAATTTCAATGATTTGTATAGTCATCACATTCTAGTTTTAAAATCGGAAATTTTCAAAAAATGTTTTTTCTATCGAAAAATGTCAAATTTGATCATTTTTGGCTTATTTATACTTAGTCCAGTCATAAAGGACCTCTATGTATACATTTTGACTTACTTGGATCAAAATTTCAATGATTTGTATAGTCATGACATTCTAGTTGTTAAATCGGAAATATTCAAAAAATGTTTTTCCTATCGAAAAATGTCAAATTTGATCTTTTTTGGCTTTTTTATGCTTAGTCCAGTCATAAAGGATCTCTATGTATACATTTTGACTTACTTGGATCAAAATTTCAATGATTTGTATAGTCATGACTCTCATGTTGAAAAATCGAAAATGATCAAAAAATGTTTTTTCTATCGAAAAATGTCAAATTTGATCATTTTTGGCTTATTTATACTTAGTCCAGTCATAAAGGACCTCTATGTATACATTTCGACTTACTTGGATCAAAATTTCAATGATTTGTATAGACATGACTCTCATGTGGAAAAATCGAAAATTTTCAAAAAATGTTTTTTCTATCGAAAAATGTCAAATTTGATCATTTTTGGCTTATTTATACTTAGTCCAGTCATAAAGGACCTCTATGTATACAGTTTGACTTACTTGGATCAAAATTTCAATGATTTTTATAGTCATGACTCTCATGTTGAAAAATCGAAAATTTTCAAAAAATGTTTTTTCTATCGAAAAATGTCAAATTTGATCATTTTTGGCTTATTTATACTTAGTCCAGTCATAAAGGACCTCTATGTATACATTTTGACTTACTTGGATTAAAATTTCAATGATTTGTTTAGTCATGACTCTCATGTTGAAAAATCGAAAATTATCAAAAAATGTTTTTTGTATCGAAAAATTGCAAATTTGATCATTTTTGGCTTATTTATACTTAGTCCAGTCATAAAGGACCTCTATGTATACATCTTGAATTACTTGGATCAAAATTTCAATGATTTGTATAGTCATGACATTCTAGTTTTAAAATCGGAAATTTTCAAAAAATGTTTTTTCTATCGAAAAATGTCAAATTTGATCATTTTTGGCTTATTTATACTTAGTCCAGTCATAAAGGACCTCTATGTATACATTTTGACTTACTTGGATCAAAATTTCAATGATTTGTATAGTCATGACTCTCATGTTGAAAACTCGAAAATTTTCAAAAAATGTTTTTTCTATCGAAAAATGTCAAATTTGATCATTTTTGGCTTATTTATACTTAGTCCAGTCATAAAGGACCTCTATGTATACATTTTGACTTACTTGGATCAAAATTTCAAATGATTTGTATAGTCATGACATTCTAGTTGTTAAATCGGAAATTTTCAAAAAATGTTTTTTCTATCGAAAAATGTCAAATTTGATCATTTTTGGCTTATTTATACTTAGTCCAGTCATAAAGGACCTCTATATATACATTTTGACTTACTTGGATCAAAATTTCAATGATTTGTATAGACATGACTCTCATGTGGAAAAATCGAAAATTTTCAAAAAATGTTTTTTCTATCGAAAAATGTCAAATTTGATCATTTTTGGCTTATTTATACTTAGTCCAGTCATTAAGGACCTCTATGTATACATTTTGACTTACTTGGATCAAAATTTCAATGATTTGTATAGTCATCACATTCTAGTTTTAAAATCGGAAATTTTCAAAAAATGTTTTTTTCTATCGAAAAATGTCAAATTTGATCATTTTTGGCTTATTTATACTTAGTCCAGTCATAAAGGACCTCTATGTATACATTTTGACTTACTTGGATCAAAATTTCAATGATTTGTATAGTCATGACATTCTAGTTGTTAAATCGGAAATATTCAAAAAATGTTTTTCCTATCGAAAAATGTCAAATTTGATCACTTTTGGCTTTTTTATGCTTAGTCCAGTCATAAAGGATCTCTATGTATACATTTTGACTTACTTGGATCAAAATTTCAATGATTTGTATAGTCATGACTCTCATGTTGAAAAATCGAAAATGATCAAAAAATGTTTTTTCTATCGAAAAATGTCAAATTTGATCATTTTTGGCTTATTTATACTTAGTCCAGTCATAAAGGACCTCTATGTATACATTTCGACTTACTTGGATCAAAATTTCAATGATTTGTATAGACATGACTCTCATGTGGA
Organism: Chrysoperla carnea; assembly: GCF_905475395.1. Classification (NCBI taxonomy): domain Eukaryota; kingdom Metazoa; phylum Arthropoda; class Insecta; order Neuroptera; family Chrysopidae; genus Chrysoperla; species Chrysoperla carnea. The sequence goes on from NW_025408296.1 coordinate 19,258, forward strand.
AAAATCGAAAATTTTCAAAAAATGTTTTTTCTATCGAAAAATGTCAAATTTGATCATTTTTGGCTTATTTATACTTAGTCCAGTCATAAAGGACCTCTATGTATACAGTTTGACTTACTTGGATCAAAATTTCAATGATTTTTATAGTCATGACTCTCATGTTGAAAAATCGAAAATTTTCAAAAAATGTTTTTTCTATCGAAAAATGTCAAATTTGATCATTTTTGGCTTATTTATACTTAGTCCAGTCATAAAGGACCTCTATGTATACATTTTGACTTACTTGGATTAAAATTTCAATGATTTGTTTAGTCATGACTCTCATGTTGAAAAATCGAAAATTATCAAAAAATGTTTTTTGTATCGAAAAATTGCAAATTTGATCATTTTTGGCTTATTTATACTTAGTCCAGTCATAAAGGACCTCTATGTATACATCTTGAATTACTTGGATCAAAATTTCAATGATTTGTATAGTCATGACATTCTAGTTTTAAAATCGGAAATTTTCAAAAAATGTTTTTTCTATCGAAAAATGTCAAATTTGATCATTTTTGGCTTATTTATACTAAGTCCAGTCATAAAGGACCTCTATGTATACATTTTGACTTACTTGGATCAAAATTTCAATGATTTGTATAGTCATGACTCTCATGTTGAAAAATCGAAAATTTTCAAAAAATGTTTTTTCTATCGAAAAATGTCAAATTTGATCATTTTTGGCTTATTTATACTTAGTCCAGTCATAAAGGACCTCTATGTATACATTTTGACTTATTTGGATCAAAATTTCAATGATTTGTATAGTCATGACTCTCATGTTGAAAAATCGAAAATTTTCAAAAAATGTTTTTTCTATCGAAAAATGTCAAATTTGATCATTTTTGGCTTATTTATACTTAGTCCAGTCATAAAGGACATCTATGTATACATTTTGACTTACTTGGATCAAAATTTCAATGATTTGTATAGACATGACTCTCATGTGGAAAAATCGAAAATTTTCAAAAAATGTTTTTTCTATCGAAAAATGTCAAATTTGATCATTTTTGGCTTATTTATACTTAGTCCAGTCATAAAGGACCTCAATGAATACATTTTGACTTACTTGGATCAAAATTTCAATGATTTGTATAGTCATGACTCTCATGTTGAAAACTCGAAAATTTTCAAAAAATGTTTTTTCTATCGAAAAATGTCAAATTTGATCATTTTTGGCTTATTTATACTTAGTCCAGTCATAAAGGACCTCTATGAATACATTTTGACTTACTTGGATCAAAATTTCAAATGATTTGTATAGTCATGACATTCTAGTTGTTAAATCGGAAATTTTCAAAAAATGTTTTTTCTATCGAAAAATGTCAAATTTGATCATTTTTGGCTTATTTATACTTAGTCCAGTCATAAAGGACCTCTTTATATACATTTTGACTTACTTGGATCAAAATTTCAATGATTTGTATAGACATGACTCTCATGTGGAAAAATCGAAAATTTTCAAAAAATGTTTTTTCTATCGAAAAATGTCAAATTTGATCATTTTTGGCTTATTTATACTTAGTCCAGTCATAAAGGACCTCTATGTATACATTTTGACTTACTTGGATCAAAATTTCAATGATTTGTATAGTCATGACATTCTAGTTTTAAAATCGGAAATTTTCAAAAAATGTTTTTTCTATCGAAAAATGTCAAATTTGATCATTTTTGGCTTATTTATACTTAGTCCAGTCATAAAGGACCTCTATGTATACATTTTGACTTACTTGGATCAAAATTTCAATGATTTGTATAGTCATGACTCTCATGTTGAAAAATCGAAAATTTTCAAAAAATGTTTTTTCTATCGAAAAATGTCAAATTTGATCATTTTTGGCTTATTTATACTTAGTCCAGTCATAAAGGACCTCTATGTATACATTTTCACTTACTTGGATCAAAAATTCAATGATTTGTATAGTCATGACTCTCAAATGGAAAAATCGAAAATTTTCAAAAAATGTTTTTTCTATCGAAAAATGTCAAATTTGATCATTTTTGGCTTATTAATACTTAGTCCAGTCATAAAGGACCTCTATGTATACATTTTGACTTACTTGGATCAAAATTTCAATGATTTGTATAGTCATGACTCTCATGTGGAAAAATCGAAAATTTTCTAAAAATGTTTTTTCTATCGACATATGTCAAATTTGATCATTTTTGGCTTATTTATACTTAGTCCAGTCATAAAGGACCTCTATGTATACATTTTGACTTACTTGGATCAAAATTTCAATGATTTGTATAGTCATGACTCTCATGTTGAAAAATCGAAAATTTTCAAAAAATGTTTTTTCTATCGAAAAATGTCAAATTTGATCATTTTTGGCTTATTTATACTTAGTCCAGTCATAAAGGACCTCTATGAATACATTTTGACTTACTTGGATCAAAATTTCAAATGATTTGTATAGTCATGACATTCTAGTTGTTAAATCGGAAATTTTCAAAAAATGTTTTTTCTATCGAAAAATGTCAAATTTGATCATTTTTGGCTTATTTATACTTAGTCCAGTCATAAAGGACCTCTATATATACATTTTGACTTACTTGGATCAAAATTTCAATGATTTGTATAGACATGACTCTCATGTGGAAAAATCGAAAATTTTCAAAAAATGTTTTTTCTATCGAAAAATGTCAAATTTGATCATTTTTGGCTTATTTATACTTAGTCCAGTCATAAAGGACCTCTATGTATACATTTTGACTTACTTGGATCAAAATTTCAATGATTTGTATAGTCATGACATTCTAGTTTTAAAATCGGAAATTTTCAAAAAATGTTTTTTCTATCGAAAAATGTCAAATTTGATCATTTTTGGCTTATTTATACTTAGTCCAGTCATAAAGGACCTCTATATATACATTTTGACTTACTTGGATCAAAATTTCAATGATTTGTATAGACATGACTCTCATGTGGAAAAATCGAAAATTTTCAAAAAATGTTTTTTCTATCGAAAAATGTCAAATTTGATCATTTTTGGCTTATTTATACTTAGTCCAGTCATAAAGGACCTCTATGTATACATTTTGACTTACTTGGATCAAAATTTCAATGATTTGTATAGTCATGACATTCTAGTTTTAAAATCGGAAATTTTCAAAAAATGTTTTTTCTATCGAAAAATGTCAAATTTGATCATTTTTGGCTTATTTATACTTAGTCCAGTCATAAAGGACCTCTATGTATACATTTTGACTTACTTGGATCAAAATTTCAATGATTTGTATAGTCATGACTCTCATGTTTAAAAATCGAAAATTTTCAAAAAATGTTTTTTCTATCGAAAAATGTCAAATTTGATCATTTTTGGCTTATTTATACTTAGTCCAGTTATAAAGGACCTCTCTGTATACATTTTCACTTACTTGGATCAAAAATTCAATGATTTGTATAGTCATGACTCTCAAATGGAAAAATCGAAAATATTCAAAAAATGTTTTTTCTATCGAAAAATGTCAAATTTGATCATTTTTGGCTTATTAATACTTAGTCCAGTCATAAAGGACCTCTATGTATACATTTTGACTTACTTGGATCAAAATTTCAATGATTTGTATAGTCATGACTCTCATGTTGAAAACTCGAAAATTTTCAAAAAATGTTTTTTCTATCGAAAAATGTCAAATTTGATCATTTTTGGCTTATTTATACTTAGTCCAGTCATAAAGGACCTCTATGAATACATTTTGACTTACTTGGATCAAAATTTCAAATGATTTGTATAGACATGACTCTCATGTGGAAAAATCGAAAATTTTCAAAAAATGTTTTTTCTATCGAAAAATGTCAAATTTGATCATTTTTGGCTTATTTATACTTAGTCCAGTCATAAAGGACCTCTATGTATACATTTTGACTTACTTGGATCAAAATTTCAATGATTTGTATAGTCATGACATTCTAGTTTTAAAATCGGAAATTTTCAAAAAATGTTTCTTCTATCGAAAAATGTCAAATTTGATCATTTTTGGCTTATTTATACTTAGTCCAGTCATAAAGGACCTCTATGTATACATTTTGACTTACTTGGATCCAAATTTCAATGATTTGTATAGTCATGACTCTCATGTTGAAAAATCGAAAATTTTCAAAAAATGTTTTTTCTATCGAAAAATGTCAAATTTGATCATTTTTGGCTTATTTATACTTAGTCCAGTCATAAAGGATCTCTATGAATACATTTTGACTTACTTGGATCAAAATTTCAAATGATTTGTATAGTCATGACATACTAGTTGTTAAATCGGAAATTTTCAAAAAATGTTTTTTCTATCGAAAAATGTCAAATTTGATCATTTTTGGCTTATTTATACTTAGTCCAGTCATAAAGGACCTCTATATATACATTTTGACTTACTTGGATCAAAATTTCAATGATTTGTATAGACATGACTCTCATGTGGAAAAATCGAAAATTTTCAAAAAATGTTTTTTCTATCGAAAAATGTCAAATTTGATCATTTTTGGCTTATTTATACTTAGTCCAGTCATAAAGGACCTCTATGTATACATTTTGACTTACTTGGATCAAAATTTCAATGATTTGTATAGTCATGACATTCTAGTTTTAAAATCGGAAATTTTCAAAAAATGTTTTTTCTATCGAAAAATGTCAAATTTGATCATTTTTGGCTTATTTATACTTAGTCCAGTCATAAAGGACCTCTATATATACATTTTGACTTACTTGGATCAAAATTTCAATGATTTGTATAGACATGACTCTCATGTTGAAAAATCGAAAATTTTCAAAAAATGTTTTTTCTATCGAAAAATGTCAAATTTGATCATTTTTGGCTTATTTATACTTAGTCCAGTCATAAAGAACCTCTATGTATACATTTTGACTTACTTGGATCAAAATTTCAATGATTTGTATAGTCATGACATTCTAGTTTTAAAATCGAAAATTTTCAAAAAATGTTTTTTCTATCGAAAAATGTCAAATTTGATCATTTTTGGCTTATTAATACTTAGTCCAGTCATAAAAGACCTCTATGTATACATTTTGACTTACTTGGATCAAAATTTCAATGATTTGTATAGTCATGACTCTCATGTTGAAAACTCGAAAATTTTCAAAAAATGTTTTTTCTATCGAAAAATGTCAAATTTGATCATTTTTGGCTTATTTATACTTAGTCCAGTCATAAAGGACCTCTATGTATACATTTTCACTTACTTGGATCCAAAATTCAATGATTTGTATAGTCATGACTCTCAAATGGAAAAATCGAAAATTTTCAAAAAATGTTTTTTCTATCGAAAAATGTCAAATTTGATCATTTTTAGCTTATTAATACTTAGTCCAGTCATAAAGGACCTCTATGTATACATTTTGACTTACTTGGATCAAAATTTCAATGATTTGTATAGTCATGACTCTCATGTGGAAAAATCGAAAATTTTCTAAAAATGTTTTTTCTATCGACAAATGTCAAATTTGATCATTTTTGGCTTATTTATACTTAGTCCAGTCATAAAGGACCTCTATGTATACATTTTGACTTACTTGGATCAAAATTTCAATGATTTGTATAGTCATGACTCTCATGTTGAAAACTCGAAAATTTTCAAAAAATGTTTTTTCTATCGAAAAATGTCAAATTTTATCATTTTTGGCTTATTTATACTTAGTCCAGTCATAAAGGACCTCTATGAATACATTTTGACTTACTTGGATCAAAATTTCAAATGATTTGTATAGTCATGACATTCTAGTTGTTAAATCGGAAATTTTCAAAAAATGTTTTTTCTATCGAAAAATGTCAAATTTGATCATTTTTGGCTTATTTATACTTAGTCCAGTCATAAAGGACCTCTATATATACATTTTGACTTACTTGGATCAAAATTTCAATGATTTGTATAGACATGACTCTCATGTGGAAAAATCGAAAATTTTCAAAAAATGTTTTTTCTATCGAAAAATGTCAAATTTGATCATATTTGGCTTATTTATACTTAGTCCAGTCATAAAGGACCTCTATGTATACATTTTCACTTACTTGGATCAAAAATTCAATGATTTGTATAGTCATGACTCTCAAATGGAAAAATCGAAAATTTTCAAAAAATGTTTTTTCTATCGAAAAATGTCAAATTTGATCATTTTTGGCTTATTAATACTTAGTCCAGTCATAAAGGACCTCTATGTATACATTTTGACTTACTTGGATCAAAATTTCAATGATTTGTATAGTCATGACTCTCATGTGGAAAAATCGAAAATTTTCTAAAAATGTTTTTTCTATCGACAAATGTCAAATTTGATCATTTTTGGCTTATTTATACTTAGTCCAGTCATAAAGGACCTCTATGTATACATTTTGACTTACTTGGATCAAAATTTCAATGATTTGTATAGTCATGACTCTCATGTTGAAAACTCGAAAATTTTCAAAAAATGTTTTTTCTATCGAAAAATGTCAAATTTTATCATTTTTGGCTTATTTATACTTAGTCCAGTCATAAAGGACCTCTATGAATACATTTTGACTTACTTGGATCAAAATTTCAAATGATTTGTATAGTCATGACATTCTAGTTGTTAAATCGGAAATTTTCAAAAAATGTTTTTTCTATCGAAAAATGTCAAATTTGATCATTTTTGGCTTATTTATACTTAGTCCAGTCATAAAGGACCTCTATATATACATTTTGACTTACTTGGATCAAAATTTCAATGATTTGTATAGACATGACTCTCATGTGGAAAAATCGAAAATTTTCAAAAAATGTTTTTTCTATCGAAAAATGTCAAATTTGATCATATTTGGCTTATTTATACTTAGTCCAGTCATAAAGGACCTCTATGTATACATTTTGACTTACTTGGATCAAAATTTCAATGATTTGTATAGTCATGACATTCTAGTTTTAAAATCGGAAATTTTCAAAAAATGTTTTTTCTATCGAAAAATGTCAAATTTGATCATTTTTGGCTTATTTATACTTAGTCCAGTCATAAAGGACCTCTATATATACATTTTGACTTACTTGGATCAAAATTTCAATGATTTGTATAGACATGACTCTCATGTGGAAAAATCGAAAATTTTCAAAAAATGTTTTTTCTATCGAAAAATGTCAAATTTGATCATTTTTGGCTTATTTATACTTAGTCCAGTCATAAAGGACCTCTATGTATACATTTTGACTTACTTGGATCAAAATTTCAATGATTTGTATAGTCATGACATTCTAGTTTTAAAATCGGAAATTTTCAAAAAATGTTTTTTCTATCGAAAAATGTCAAATTTGATCATTTTTGGCTTATTTATACTTAGTCCAGTCATAAAGGACCTCTATGTATACATTTTGACTTACTTGGATCAAAATTTCAATGATTTGTATAGTCATGACTCTCATGTTGAAAAATCGAAAATTTTCAAAAAATGTTTTTTCTATCGAAAAATGTCAAATTTGATCATTTTTGGCTTATTTATACTTAGTCCAGTCATAAAGGACCTCTATGTATACATTTTCACTTACTTGGATCAAAAATTCAATGATTTGTATAGTCATGACTCTCAAATGGAAAAATCGAAAATTTTCAAAAAATGTTTTTTCTATCGAAAAATGTCAAATTTGATCATTTTTGGCTTATTAATACTTAGTCCAGTCATAAAGGACCTCTATGTATACATTTTGACTTACTTGGATCAAAATTTCAATGATTTGTATAGTCATGACTCTCATGTTGAAAACTCGAAAATTTTCAAAAAATGTTTTTTCTATCGAAAAATGTCAAATTTGATCATTTTTGGCTTATTTATACTTAGTCCAGTCATAAAGGACCTCTATGAATACATTTTGACTTACTTGGATCAAAATTTCAAATGATTTGTATAGACATGACTCTCATGTGGAAAAATCGAAAATTTTCAAAAAATGTTTTTTCTATCGAAAAATGTCAAATTTGATCATTTTTGGCTTATTTATACTTAGTCCAGTCATAAAGGACCTCTATATATACATTTTGACTTACTTGGATCAAAATTTCAATGAGTTGTATAGACATGACTCTCATGTGGAAAAATCGAAAATTTTCAAAAAATGTTTTTTCTATCGAAAAATGTCAAATTTGATCATTTTTGGCTTATTTATACTTAGTCCAGTCATAAAGGACCTCTATGTATACATTTTGACTTACTTGGATCAAAATTTCAATGATTTGTATAGTCATGACTCTCATGTTGAAAAATCGAAAATTTTCAAAAAATGTTTTTTCTATCGAAAAATGTCAAATTTGATCATTTTTGGCTTATTTATACTTAGTCCAGTCATAAAGGACCTCTATGTATACATTTTAACTTACTTGGATCAAAAATTCAATGATTTGTATAGTCATGACTCTCAAATGGAAAAATCGAAAATTTTCAAAAAATGTTTTTTCTATCGAAAAATGTCAAATTTGATCATTTTTGGCTTATTAATTTTTAGTCCAGTCATAAAGGACCTCTATGTATACATTTTGACTTACTTGGATCAAAATTTCAATGATTTGTATAGTCATGACTCTCATGTTGAAAACTCGAAAACTTTCAAAAAATGTTTTTTCTATCGAAAAATGTCAAATTTGATCATTTTTGGCTTATTTATACTTAGTCCAGTCATAAAGGACCTCTATGAATACATTTTGACTTACTTGGATCAAAATTTCAAATGATTTGTATAGACATGACTCTCATGTGGAAAAATCGAAAATTTTCAAAAAATGTTTTTTCTATCGAAAAATGTCAAATTTGATCATTTTTGGCTAATTTATACTTAGTCCAGTCATAAAGGACCTCTATGTATACATTTTGACTTACTTGGATCAAAATTTCAATGATTTGTATAGTCATGACATTCTAGTTTTAAAATCGGAAATTTTCAAAAAATGTTTCTTCTATCGAAAAATGTCAAATTTGATCAATTTTGGCTTATTTATACTTAGTCCAGTCATAAAGGACCTCTATGTATACATTTTGACTTACTTGGATCAAAATTTCAATGATTTGTATAGTCATGACTCTCATGTTGAAAAATCGAAAATTTTCAAAAAATGTTTTTTCTATCGAAAAATGTCAAATTTGATCATTTTTGGCTTATTTATACTTAGTCCAGTCATAAAGGACCTCTATGAATACATTTTGACTTACTTGGATCAAAATTTCAAATGATTTGTATAGTCATGACATTCTAGTTGTTAAATCGGAAATTTTCAAAAAATGTTTTTTCTATCGAAAAATGTCAAATTTGATCATTTTTGGCTTATTTATACTTAGTCCAGTCATAAAGGACCTCTATATATACATTTTGACTTACTTGGATCAAAATTTCAATGATTTGTATAGACATGACTCTCATGTGGAAAAATCGAAAATTTTCAAAAAATGTTTTTTCTATCGAAAAATGTCAAATTTGATCATTTTTGGCTTATTTATACTTAGTCCAGTCATAAAGGACCTCTATGTATACATTTTGACTTACTTGGATCAAAATTTCAATGATTTGTATAGTCATGACATTCTAGTTTTAAAATCGGAAATTTTCAAAAAATGTTTTTTCTATCGAAAAATGTCAAATTTGATCATTTTTGGCTTATTAATACTTAGTCCAGTCATAAAGGACCTCTATGTATACATTTTGACTTACTTGGATCAAAATTTCAATGATTTGTATAGTCATGACTCTCATGTGGAAAAATCGAAAATTTTCTAAAAATGTTTTTTCTATCGACAAATGTCAAATTTGATCATTTTTGGCTTATTTATACTTAGTCCAGTCATAAAGGACCTCTATGTATACATTTTGACTTACTTGGATCAAAATTTCAATGATTTGTATAGTCATGACTCTCATGTTGAAAACTCGAAAATTTTCAAAAAATGTTTTTTCTATCGAAAAATGTCAAATTTGATCATTTTTGGCTTATTTATACTTAGTCCAGTCATGAAGGACCTCTATGAATACATTTTGACTTACTTGGATCAAAATTTCAAAGGATTTGTATAGTCATGACATTCTAGTTGTTAAATCGGAAATTTTCAAAAAATGTTTTTTCTATCGAAAAATGTCAAATTTGATCATTTTTGGCTTATTTATACTTAGTCCAGTCATAAAGGACCTCTATATATACATTTCGACTTACTTGGATCAAAATTTCAATGATTTGTATAGACATGACTCTCATGTGGAAAAATCGAAAATTTTCAAAAAATGTTTTTTCTATCGAAAAATGTCAAATTTGATCATTTTTGGCTTATTTATACTTAGTCCAGTCATAAAGGACCTCTATGTATACATTTTGACTTACTTGGATCAAAATTTCAATGATTTGTATAATCATGACATTCTAGTTTTAAAATCGGAAATTTTCAAAAAATATTTTTTGTATCGAAAAATGTCAAATTTGATCATTTTTGGCTTACTTATACTTAGTCCAGTCATAAAGGACCTCTATGTATACATTTTGACTTACTTGGATCAAAATTTCAATGATTTGTATAGTCATGACATTCTAGTTGTTAAATCGGAAATTTTCAAAAAATGTTTTTCCTATCGAAAAATGTCAAATTTGATCATTTTTGGCTTTTTTATGCTTAGTCCAGTCATAAAGGATCTCTATGTATACATTTTGACTTACTTGGATCAAAATTTCAATGATTTGTATAGTCATGACTCTCATGTTGAAAAATCGAAAATTATCAAAAAATGTTTTTTCTATCGAAAAATGTCAAATTTGATCATTTTTGGCTTATTTATACTTAGTCCAGTCATAAAGGACCTCTATGTATACATTTCGACTTACTTGGATCAAAATTTCAATGATTTGTATAGTCATGACTCTCATGTTGAAAAATCGAAATTTTCAAAAAATGTTTTTTCTATCGAAAAATGTCAAATTTGATCATTTTTGGCTTATTTATACTTAGTCCAGTCATAAAGGACCTCTATGTATACATTTTGACTTACTTGGATTAAAATTTCAATGATTTGTATAGTCATGACTCTCATGTTGAAAAATCGAAAATTATCAAAAAATGTTTTTTGTATCGAAAAATTGCAAATTTGATCATTTTTGGCTTATTTATACTTAGTCCAGTCATAAAGGACCTCTGTGTATACATTTTGACTTACTTGGATCAAAATTTCAATGATTTGTGTAGTCATGACATTCTAGTTGTTAAATCGGAAATTTTCAAGTATGTTTTTTCTATCGAAAAATGTCAAATTTGATCATTTTTGGCTTATTTATACTTAGTCCAGTCATAAAGGACCTCTATATATACATTTTGACTTACTTGGATCAAAATTTCAATGATTTGTATAGACATGACTCTCATGTGGAAAAATCGAAAATTTTCAAAAAATGTTTTTTCTATCGAAAAATGTCAAATTTGATCATTTTTGGCTTATTTATACTTAGTCCAGTCATAAAGGACCTCTATGTATACATTTTGACTTACTTGGATCAAAATTTCAATGATTTGTGTAAATTATTATCACTTCCATAGTGATATAATTGTTTACTTTTGTTTCAATTGACATACCTGAACTAAAGATTTTTATAATTTATATTGTGTTAGAATCATAAACGTTTATTAGTGGACATTCTATTAAATAACGTTGTAATTTAATTTATTCCTTTCAGGTATGTTTTTGTTTGTAAATTTAGTGTAATTCCTTTATATAATTTTGTCAATATATTCCTTTCAGGATTAAATACAATCTCGTTATTTATTCAATAAATTAATAACTTACAAATTAAATTACAATCATTTAAGATGGAAAAATTGTTTGTCCACTTAATAAGAAGAAGCGATGAATATTTTGAATTAGCTGGACTATCCGAAGATAAGCGGTTATGGTTTAGCTTACCAGATGAACATAAAAATTTATATGAACATAAGGTATTATCATCAAAAACCACCATTAAAAGTGCAATTGCTGCTATTAAACCGATTAATGGTTTCCGAAAAATTGGCATTAAATTAGATGAGGATTTGAAAAAAGAATATTTTGATGAAGATGGAAACCTTAGCTACAAAAACTATCCGTTACAGGAATCTGTAGTTTTTTTTGATGTGAGTGAAAAACTCCAAGAAGAAAATTTTTTAATTAAAAGAATCAAGGAATTAGAATTAAAATTAAATGACAAAGATGAGATAAAATTGCAAAATATAGAAAAGAAGTTTGTTCTTGATAAATATGACAAAACACAAAACCCTTCTGAGTGGTTTTCTAAATTTGAAAGTGAATGTGACCGAAATAAAATAAAAAGTGGTACCCAGATGATTGAAGCTTTACGATTTTTTGTCGCTGGATCGGCCAAACACTGGTATGAAGGAAATTTGAAAAAATTTGGTCTAACTAATTGGTCTGAATGGCGAAATTCATTTTTTTCCATTTTTATTGACAAAGGTTGGACAGCTGTCAGAAAAGCATATACCTATAAATACTTAGGCGGCTCATTGATCGATTACGCTTTAACAAAAGAAAATTTATGTTTAGAAGTAGAAAGTGATAGTACTATGAGTTCCAGAATAAACTTGATTGTAATGGGTTTACCATCTCAAGTTCAAGACGAGCTAGATCGCGAAGACATTAACACTATAAAAAAATTATACAATGAACTCCGAAAGCTAGATGGTCAATATAATAAACGTTCGAAAGAAAATAAACCATATGATAATCGGCATGAAAAAACAAAATTAGGAGAATCGACTAAAAAGAAACAAATTGATATACCCTTGAAAAAACCATGCTACATGTGTGAAGCTCTTGGTTGGAAAAATCGATTTCATCCCTCTAACGAATGCCGAAATAAAATACTGTACGCTCAGAAAAAAGAATCTAATTTAATTGAAACGAAATCTGATTCAGAAAATGAGGCTGAAATGATGAAAATGGAAATTGACCGAAATTCTTTAAACTAGAGAGCCCGGATAATTTGATTCCATTAATTCATATAAACGTAATTATTGATGATAAAATGAAAATAAAAGCAGTGTATGACTCAGGATCTAACGTGAGTCTAATTAATCAAAGAGTTGTAGATGTATTAAAAACAAGTTTGTTAAAGCATAACACTGCATTCAAGACAATTAATGGTTTCAATTTTAGTTCGGCCCGGGCAAACATAAAGCTTAAAATTGGAAATATTACAAACAATTTGAATACTTTTGTAGTTAAAAATTCAGAATTTTCTTATGACCTGTTACTAGGTTTAGATGCTATTAAAAAATTTAAACTAATTCAAGACGAGAATTTAAACATATACCAAAAACCTAAAAATGATGAGATGCTCCAAATAAGAAGTAATCAAAATCAGAAGAAATCTTGTGAAATTTCTAACAAAATAATTACAAATGAAAATAAAGAAGATAAAGAAAATGTAAAGAAAGAAGATAATATAGATGTAAAGAAAGAAGATAATAAAGATGTTAAAAATTTTAATAAAGAAGGTAAAATCAATGAAAATGAAAAAGAAGAGAAAAACACTGAAAATATTAGAATTTACCATCAAGAAGAAACTAATGAAAATCAGTTCAAACCTAAATTAGATCACATAGATGGATATGAAAAAAAAGTAGAACTTTTAAATATTATTGAAAATCACAAGAAAATTTTTGCCAAAAATAAATTTGATGTCGGTAAAGTAAAGTCTAGAGAGGCCGAAATAAAGTTAATGAGAGATGAATATGTTACGGCCCGCCCTTATAAATGTTCTATACCAGATGAACGTGAAATCAAAGATCAAGTACAGAAGTTACTAGCATCCGATCTAATAGAGGAATCTGATTCACCGTTCGCATCACCGGTAACACTCGCATATAAAAAAGAAGATGGAAGAAAATCAAGGCTTTGCATCGATTTTAGAAACTTAAATAAAATAACTATCCCAGAGTGCTACCCATTTCCAACAATAAATGATATAACGGAAAAAGTTTCGAAATGTAAATACTTTACTGTTGTTGATATAAACTCCGCTTTTTGGTGTATTAGGTTAAAAGAAAAGGACCGTGAGAAAACTTCTTTCGTTACAAAGTACGGGAAATTTATGTTCAAAGTATTACCTTTTGGATTGAAAAATGCTCCTGCAATCTTTCAACGCATACTTTCAAATATTATAAGACGAAATAACCTAGATGAGTTTTGCGTCAACTACATGGATGACTGTCTTATTTTCTCACGCAATTGGAAAGATCACATGCAACATATCTCAAGATTTCTTGAAGTAATAGGAGAAGAAGGATTTAAATTAAAGCTCGAAAAGTGTAAATTTGCAGCCCAATCGGTTAAGTATCTTGGCCATTACATTGAAGAAAATAAAATATCACCAGCACAAGAAAATTTAAAGGCAATAAAAAATTTGAAAAGACCTACAGATAAATCTGGGGTTCGAAGTGTTCTAGGAACAATAAATTACTTTATAAAATATATCGATCATAGTGCTCAAAAATTTGAGCCCCTTCACAGATTGCTGAAAAAAAATACTGAATTTATTTGGACGGAAGAATGTGAACGCAGCTTCTCCATGATCAAAGAATATCTGTGTTCCCGTCCAATTTTATCAATTTATGATGTCGAAAAAGATGTTTACATTGACACAGACGCTAGTCAAAAAGGACTTGGAGCGACTTTGAGGCAACCACAGTCAGATGGTCTATTACACCCTGTAGCTTATTTTTCTAGAAAACTGTCAGAAAGAGAAAAGAAAATGGAAACGATTCATTTAGAATGCAAGGCGATAAAAGAAGCCATTAAATACTGGAAATACTATCTTATTGGACGAAAGTTTTTCGTTTGTAGTGACCATAAACCATTGGAAAATTTAAGAACAAAGTCACGAACTGATGAGATTCTTGGCGATCTGGTCCACTACTTGTCACAATTTAATTTCCAGATAATATATAAAAAAGGAAAAGAAAATATTATCGCTGATTTACTATCACGGCAACCAGTTTTAGAATATTTCGAAAATGAAGATGTCATTCAAGTGGTCAATTTAATAGAATTGTCTGAAATAAAGAGGGATCAATATGAAAATCAAAGAGAACTTACAACTGCAAAGGGAACTGAGCGTAGACACGATATTATATTTAAGATGTTAAAAGGAAGAAAGCGGATTTTTTGTATCGGAAAAGTTAGGCCTTGAAATAATTAACAAGTTGCACAATCACTATGGTCACATTGGTGTTGCACAAATGAGAAACAAAATACGACAACACTACTATTTCAAAAATTTAGATAAACTTATCATTGACTTTTGTAAAGGCTGTGTGACATGTAGGCAAAGTAAAACTCGCCGAGGAAGATTGATTGGAAAATTGTCAAGAATTGGACCTGCAACAGAACCCTATGAAATATTGTCCATAGATACAGTGGGTGGTTTTGCCGGAAATAAGTCTATAAAGAAATTTATGCACATACTAGTGGATCATTTTAGCAGGTATGCTTGGATTTCTACTACAAAAAGCCAATGCGCAAAAGATTTTATAAATCTTATACATCCGATCGCTAAAAATAATAAAATAAAGTTGATTCTTGCCGATCAATATACTGGACTAAATTCCGTAGAACTCAAAAATTACCTAAATAGAAGAGGTATCCAACTTGTTTTTACAAGCATAGATTGTGCAAGTTCAAATGGTCTCAACGAACGTTTAAATCAAACTCTAGTTAATAGAATTAGGTGTAAAATTATTGATGGAGATAAACGAGCATGGCCTACGATTGCTGCTGAATGTGTTGAAAATTATAACTCAACGATTCATAGCTCTACTAACTATGAGCCACAATATCTGCTCCTAGGCAAGAAATCAAACATTTCGCCAATATATGAACCACCTAGTGATTTAGCTGAAGACCGCCAGCAAGCTTTCATTAATTCATCCAGAAGTTTTATGGAAAATAAAAAAAGAGTTGACAAAAATCGAACAACTTTTCAATTTGAAATTGGAGATCTTGTGTACGTAGAGAATGGGAACAAATTAAATCGCAATAAAATGGACAAAGTTCGCCTTGGGCCTTTTAAAATATTAAGCCGGATTTCATCTTCGTTTTATGAAGTTGATTGTGGCAAGAAAAGAAGTGAATCAAATTATTTTCATAGCAGTAAGCTGTCACCTTTTACTTCGCAAAAAATGACTTCGGGGGGGAAGGTGTAAATTATTATCACTTCCATAGTGATATAATTGTTTACTTTTGTTTCAATTGACATACCTGAACTAAAGATTTTTATAATTTATATTGTGTTAGAATCATAAACGTTTATTAGTGGACATTCTATTAAATAACGTTGTAATTTAATTTATTCCTTTCAGGTATGTTTTTGTTTGTAAATTTAGTGTAATTCCTTTATATAATTTTGTCAATATATTCCTTTCAGGATTAAATACAATCTCGTTATTTATTCAATAAATTAATAACTTACATTTGTATAGTCATGACATTCTAGTTTTAAAATCGGAAATTTTCAAAAAATGTTTTTTCTCTCGAAAAATGTCAAATTTGATCATTTTTGGCTTATTTATACTTAGTCCAGTCATAAAGGACCTCTATGTATACATTTTGACTTACTTGGATCAAAATTTCAATGATTTGTGTAGTCATGACATTCTAGTTGTAAATTCGGAAATTTTCAAAAAATGTTTTTTCTATCGAAAAATGTCAAATTTGATCATTTTTGGCTTATTTATACTTAGTCCAGTCATAAAGGACCTCTATGTATACATTTTGACTTACTTGGATCAAAATTTCAATGATGTGTATAGACATGACTCTCATGTGGAAAAATCGAAAATTTTCAAAAAATGTTTTTTCTATCGAAAAATGTCAAATTTGATCATTTTTGGCTTATTTATACTTAGTCCAGTCATGAAGGACCTCTATGTATACATTTTGACTTACTTGGATCAAAATTTCAATGATTTGTATAGTCATGACATTCTAGTTGTAAAATCGGAAATTTTCAAAAAATGTTTTTCCTATCGAAAAATGTCAAATTTGATCATTTTTGGCTTTTTTATGCTTAGTCCAGTCATTAAGGACCTCTATGTATACATTTTGACTTACTTGGATCAAAATTTCAATGATTTGTATAGTCATGAGTCTCATGTTGAAAAATCGAAAATTTTCAAAAAATGTTTTTTCTATCGAAAAATGTCAAATTTGATCATTTTGGGCTTATTTATACTTAGTCCAGTCATAAAGGACCTCTCTGTATACATTTTGACTTACTTGGATCAAAATTTCAATGATTTGTATAGTCATGACTCTCATGTGGAAAAATCGAAAATTTTCAAAAATGTTTTTTCTATCGAAAAATGTCAAATTTGATCATTTTTGGCTTATTTATACTTAGTCCAGTCATAAAGGACCTCTATGTATACATTTTGACTTACTTGGATCAAAATTTCAATGATTTGCATAGGCATGACTCTCATGTTGAAAAATCGAAAATTTTCAAAAAATGTTTTTTCTATCGAAAAATGTCAAATTTGATCATTTTTGGCTTATTTATACTTAGTCCAGTCATAAAGAAACCTCTATGTATACATTTTGACTTACTTGGATCAAAATTTCAATGATTTGTATAATCATGACATTCTAGTTGTAAAATCGGAAATTTTCAAAAAATGTTTTTTCTATCGAAAAATGTCAAATTTGATCATTTTTGGCTTATTTATACTTAGTCCAGTCATAAAGGACCTCTATGTATACATTTTGACTTACTTGGATCAAAATTTCAATGATTTGTATAGTCATGACATTCTAGTTGTTAAATCGGAAATTTTCAAAAAATGTTTTTTCTATCGAAAAATGTCAAATTTGATCATTTTTGGCTTATTTATACTTAGTCCAGTCATAAAGGACCTCTATGTATACATTTTGACTTACTTGGATTAAAATTTCAATGATTTGTACAGACATGACACTCATGTTGAAAAATCGAAAATTATCAAAAAATGTTTTTTGTATCGAAAAATTGCAAATTTGATCATTTTTGGCTTATTTATACTTAGTCCAGTCATAAAGGACCTCTATGCATACATTTTGACTTACTTGGATCAAAATTGCAATGATTTGTATAGTCATGACATTCTAGTTGTTAAATCGGAAATTTTCAAAAAATGTTTTTTCTATCGAAAAATGTCAAATTTGATCATTTTTGGCTTATTTATACTTAGTCCAGTCATAAAGGACCTCTATATATACATTTTGACTTACTTGGATCAAAATTTCAATGATTTGTATAGACATGACTCTCATGTGGAAAAATCGAAAATTTTCAAAAAATGTTTTTTCTATCGAAAAATGTCAAATTTGATCATTTTTGGCTTATTTATACTTAGTCCAGTCATAAAGGACCTCTATGTATACATTTTGACTTACTTGGATCAAAATTTCAATGATTTGTATAGACATGACTCTCATGTGGAAAAATCGAAAATTTTCAAAAAATGTTTTTTCTATCGAAAAATGTCAAATTTGATCATTTTTGGCTTATTTATACTTAGTCCAGTCATAAAGGACCTCTATGTGTACATTTTGACTTACTTGGATCAAAATTTCAATGATTTGTATAGTCATGACTCTCATGTTGAAAACTCGAAAATTTTCAAAAAATGTTTTTTCTATCGAAAAATGTCAAATTTGATCATTTTTGGCTTATTTATACTTAGTCCAGTCATAAAGGACCTCTATGTATACATTTTGACTTACTTGGATCAAAATTTCAAATGATTTGTATAGTCATGACATTCTAGTTGTTAAATCGGAAATTTTCAAAAAATGTTTTTTCTATCGAAAAATGTCAAATTTGATCATTTTTGGCTTATTTATACTTAGTCCAGTCATTAAGGACCTCTATATATACATTTTGACTTACTTGGATCAAAATTTCAATGATTTGTATAGACATGACTCTCATGTGGAAAAATCGAAAATTTTCAAAAAATGTTTTTTTCTATCGAAAAATGTCAAATTTGATCATTTTTGGCTTATTTATACTTAGTTCAGTCATAAAGGACCTCTATGTATACATTTTGACTTACTGATCAAAATTTCAATGATTTGTATAGTCATGACATTCTAGTTTTAAAATCGGAAATTTTCAAAAAATGTTTTTTCTATCGAAAAATGTCAAATTTGATCATTTTTGGCTTATTTATACTTAGGCCAGTCATAAAGGACCTCTTTGTATACATTTTGACTTACTTGGATCAAAATTTCAATGATTTGTATAGTCATGACTCTCATGTTGAAAAATCGAAGATTTTCAAAAAATGTTTTTTCTATCGAAAAATGTCAAATTTGATCATTTTTGGCTTATTTATACTTAGTCCAGTCATAAAGGACCTCTATGTATACATTTTCACTTACTTGGATCAAAATTTCAATGATTTGTATAGTCATGACTCTCAAATGGAAAAATCGAAAATTTTCAAAAAATGTTTTTTCTATCGAAAAATGTCAAATTTGATCATTTTTGGCTTATTAATACTTAGTCCAGTCATAAAGGACCTCTATGTATACATTTTGACTTACTTGGATCAAAATTTCAATGATTTGTATAGTCATGACTCTCATGTTGAAAAATCGAAAATTTTCAAAAAATGTTTTTTTCTATCGAAAAATGTCAAATTTGATCATTTTTGGCTTATTTATACTTAGTCCAGTCATAAAGGACCTCTATGTATACATTTTGACTTACTTGGATCAAAATTTCAATGATTTGTATAGACATGACTCTCATGTGGAAAAATCGAAAATTTTCAAAAAATGTTTTTTCTATCGAAAAATGTCAAATTTGATCATTTTTGGCTTATTTATAATTAGTCCAGTCACAAAGGACCTCTATGTATACATTTTGACTTACTTGGATCAAAATTTCAATGATTTGTATAGACATGACTCTCATGTGGAAAAATCGAAAATTTTCAAAAAATGTTTTTTCTATCGAAAAATGTCAAATTTGATCATTTTTGGCTTATTAATACTTAGTCCAGTCATAAAGGACCTCTATGTATACATTTTGACTTACTTGGATCAAAATTTCAATGATTTGTATAGTCATGACTCTCATGTTGAAAAATCGAAAATTTTCAAAAAATGTTTTTTCTATCGAAAAATGTCAAATTTGATCATTTTTGGCTTATTTATACTTAGTCCAGTCATAAAGGACCTCTATGTATACATTTTGACTTACTTGGATTAAAATTTCAATGATTTGTACAGACATGACACTCATGTTGAAAAATCGAAAATTATCAAAAAATGTTTTTTGTATCGAAAAATTGCAAATTTGATCATTTTTGGCTTATTTATACTTAGTCCAGTCATAAAGGACCTCTATGTGTACATTTTGACTTACTTGGATCAAAATTTCAATGATTTGTATAGTCATGACTCTCATGTTGAAAACTCGAAAATTTTCAAAAAATGTTTTTTCTATCGAAAAATGTCAAATTTGATCATTTTTGGCTTATTTATACTTAGTCCAGTCATAAAGGACCTCTATGTATACATTTTGACTTACTTGGATCAAAATTTCAAATGATTTGTATAGTCATGACATTCTAGTTGTTAAATCGGAAATTTTCAAAAAATGTTTTTTCTATCGAAAAATGTCAAATTTGATCATTTTTGGCTTATTTATACTTAGTCCAGTCATTAAGGACCTCTATATATACATTTTGACTTACTTGGATCAAAATTTCAATGATTTGTATAGACATGACTCTCATGTGGAAAAATCGAAAATTTTCAAAAAATGTTTTTTCTATCGAAAAATGTCAAATTTGATCATTTTTGGCTTATTTATACTTAGTTCAGTCATAAAGGACCTCTATGTATACATTTTGACTTACTGATCAAAATTTCAATGATTTGTATAGTCATGACATTCTAGTTTTAAAATCGGAAATTTTCAAAAAATGTTTTTTCTATCGAAAAATGTCAAATTTGATCATTTTTGGCTTATTTATACTTAGTCCAGTCATAAAGGACCTCTTTGTATACATTTTGACTTACTTGGATCAAAATTTCAATGATTTGTATAGTCATGACTCTCATGTTGAAAAATCGAAGATTTTCAAAAAATGTTTTTTCTATCGAAAAATGTCAAATTTGATCATTTTTGGCTTATTTATACTTAGTCCAGTCATAAAGGACCTCTATGTATACATTTTCACTTACTTGGATCAAAATTTCAATGATTTGTATAGTCATGACTCTCAAATGGAAAAATCGAAAATTTTCAAAAAATGTTTTTTTCTATCGAAAAATGTCAAATTTGATCATTTTTGGCTTATTAATACTTAGTCCAGTCATAAAGGACCTCTATGTATACATTTTGACTTACTTGGATCAAAATTTCAATGATTTGTATAGTCATGACTCTCATGTTGAAAAATCGAAAATTTTCAAAAAATGTTTTTTCTATCGAAAAATGTCAAATTTGATCATTTTTGGCTTATTTATACTTAGTCCAGTCATAAAGGACCTCTATGTATACATTTTGACTTACTTGGATCAAAATTTCAATGATTTGTATAGACATGACTCTCATGTGGAAAAATCGAAAATTTTCAAAAAATGTTTTTTCTATCGAAAAATGTCAAATTTGATCATTTTTGGCTTATTTATAATTAGTCCAGTCACAAAGGACCTCTATGTATACATTTTGACTTACTTGGATCAAAATTTCAATGATTTGTATAGACATGACTCTCATGTGGAAAAATCGAAAATTTTCAAAAAATGTTTTTTCTATCGAAAAATGTCAAATTTGATCATTTTTGGCTTATTAATACTTAGTCCAGTCATAAAGGACCTCTATGTATACATTTTGACTTACTTGGATCAAAATTTCAATGATTTGTATAGTCATGACTCTCATGTTGAAAAATCGAAAATTTTCAAAAAATGTTTTTTTCTATCGAAAAATGTCAAATTTGATCATTTTTGGCTTATTTATACTTAGTCCAGTCATAAAGGACCTCTATGTATACATTTTGACTTACTTGGATTAAAATTTCAATGATTTGTACAGACATGACACTCATGTTGAAAAATCGAAAATTATCAAAAAATGTTTTTTTGTATCGAAAAATTGCAAATTTGATCATTTTTGGCTTATTTATACTTAGTCCAGTCATAAAGGACCTCTATGTATACATTTTGACTTACTTGGATCAAAATTGCAATGATTTGTATAGTCATGACATTCTAGTTGTTAAATCGGAAATTTTCAAAAAATGTTTTTTCTATCGAAAAATGTCAAATTTGATCATTTTTGGCTTATTTATACTTAGTCCAGTCATAAAGGACCTCTATATATACATTTTGACTTACTTGGATCAAAATTTCAATGATTTGTATAGACATGACTCTCATGTGGAAAAATCGAAAATTTTCAAAAAATGTTTTTTCTATCGAAAAATGTCAAATTTGATCATTTTTGGCTTATTTATACTTAGTCCAGTCATAAAGGACCTCTATGTATACATTTTGACTTACTTGGATCAAAATTTCAATGATTTGTATAGACATGACTCTCATGTGGAAAAATCGAAAATTTTCAAAAAATGTTTTTTTCTATCGAAAAATGTCAAATTTGATCATTTTTGGCTTATTTATACTTAGTCCAGTCATAAAGGACCTCTATGTGTACATTTTGACTTACTTGGATCAAAATTTCAATGATTTGTATAGTCATGACTCTCATGTTGAAAACTCGAAAATTTTCAAAAAATGTTTTTTCTATCGAAAAATGTCAAATTTGATCATTTTTTGGCTTATTTATACTTAGTCCAGTCATAAAGGACCTCTATGTATACATTTTGACTTACTTGGATCAAAATTTCAAATGATTTGTATAGTCATGACATTCTAGTTGTTAAATCGGAAATTTTCAAAAAATGTTTTTTCTATCGAAAAATGTCAAATTTGATCATTTTTGGCTTATTTATACTTAGTCCAGTCATTAAGGACCTCTATATATACATTTTGACTTACTTGGATCAAAATTTCAATGATTTGTATAGACATGACTCTCATGTGGAAAAATCGAAAATTTTCAAAAAATGTTTTTTCTATCGAAAAATGTCAAATTTGATCATTTTTGGCTTATTTATACTTAGTCCAGTCATAAAGGACCTCTATGTATACATTTTGACTTACTTGGATCAAAATTTCAATGATTTGTATAGTCATGACATTCTAGTTTTAAAATCGGAAATTTTCAAAAAATGTTTTTTCTATCGAAAAATGTCAAATTTGATCATTTTTGGCTTATTTATACTTAGTCCAGTCATAAAGGACCTCTTTGTATACATTTTGACTTACTTGGATCAAAATTTAAATGATTTGTATAGTCATGACTCTCATGTTGAAAAATCGAAAATTTTCAAAAAATGTTTTTTCTATCGAAAAATGTCAAATTTGATCATTTTTGGCTTATTTATACTTAGTCCAGTCATAAAGGACCTCTATATATACATTTTGACTTACTTGGATCAAAATTTCAATGATTTGTATAGTCATGACTCTCATGTTGAAAAATCGAAAATTTTCAAAAAATGTTTTTTCTGTCGAAAAATGTCAAATTTGATCATTTTTGGCTTATTTATACTTAGTCCAGTCATAAAGGACCTCTATGTATACATTTTGACTTACTTGGATCAAAATTTCAATGATTTGTATTGTCATGACATTCTAGTTTTAAAATCGGAAATTTTCAAAAAATGTTTTTTTCTATCGAAAAATGTCAAATTTGATCATTTTTGGCTTATTTATACTTAGTCCAGTCATAAAGGACCTCTATGTATACATTTTGACTTACTTGGATCAAAATTTCAATGATTTGTATAGTCATGACTCTCAAATGGAAAAATCGAAAATTTTCAAAAAATGTTTTTTCTATCGAAAAATGTCAAATTTGATCATTTTTGGCTTATTAATACTTAGTCCAGTCATAAAGGACCTCTATGTATACATTTTGACTTACTTGGATCAAAATTTCAATGATTTGTATAGTCATGACTCTCATGTTGAAAAATCGAAAATTTTCAAAAATGTTTTTTTCTATCGAAAAATGTCAAATTTGATCATTTTTGGCTTATTTATACTTAGTCCAGTCATAAAGGACCTCTATGTATACATTTTGACTTACTTGGATCAAAATTTCAATGATTTGTATAGACATGACTCTCATGT
This sequence comes from Chrysoperla carnea, assembly GCF_905475395.1. NCBI lineage: Eukaryota > Metazoa > Arthropoda > Insecta > Neuroptera > Chrysopidae > Chrysoperla > Chrysoperla carnea. Next base: position 43,526 of record NW_025408296.1, read on the forward strand.
GGAAAAATCGAAAATTTTCAAAAAATGTTTTTCTATCGAAAAATGTCAAATTTGATCATTTTTGGCTTATTTATAATTAGTCCAGTCACAAAGGACCTCTATGTATACATTTTGACTTACTTGGATCAAAATTTCAATGATTTGTATAGACATGACTCTCATGTGGAAAAATCGAAAATTTTCAAAAAATGTTTTTTCTATCGAAAAATGTCAAATTTGATCATTTTTGGCTTATTAATACTTAGTCCAGTCATAAAGGACCTCTATGTATACATTTTGACTTACTTGGATCAAAATTTCAATGATTTGTATAGTCATGACTCTCATGTTGAAAAATCGAAAATTTTCAAAAAATGTTTTTTCTATCGAAAAATGTCAAATTTGATCATTTTTGGCTTATTTATACTTAGTCCAGTCATAAAGGACCTCTATGTATACATTTTGACTTACTTGGATCAAAATTTCAATGATTTGTATAGACATGACTCTCATGTGGAAAAATCGAAAATTTTCAAAAAATGTTTTTTCTATCGAAAAATGTCAAATTTGATCATTTTTGGCTTATTTATACTTAGTCCAGTCATAAAGGACCTCTATGTATACATTTTGACTTACTTGGATCAAAATTTCAATGATTTGTATAGTCTTGACATTCTAGTTTTAAAATCGGAAATTTTCAAAAAATTTTTTTTATATCGAAAAATGTCAAATTTGATCATTTTTGGCTTATTTATACTTAGTCCAGTCATAAAGGACCTCTATGTATACATTTTGACTTACTTGATCAAATTTCAATGATTTGTATAGTCATGACTCTCATGTTGAAAAATCGAAAATTTTCAAAAAATGTTTTTTCTATCGAAAAATGTCAAATTTGATCATTTTTGGCTTATTAATACTTAGTCCAGTCATAAAGGACCTCTATGTATACATTTTGACTTACTTGGATCAAAATTTCAATGATTTGTATAGTCATGACTCTCATGTTGAAAAATCGAAAATTTTCAAAAAATGTTTTTTCTATCGAAAAATGTTAAATTTGATCATTTTTGGCTTATTTATACTTAGTCCAGTCATAAAGGATCTCTATGTATACATTTTGACTTACTTGGATCAAAATTTCAATGATTTGTATAGTCATGACTCTCATGTTGAAAAATCGAAAATTATCAAAAAATGTTTTTTCTATCGAAAAATGTCAAATTTGATCATTTTGGCTTATTTATACTTAGTCCAGTCATAAAGGACCTCTATGTATACATTTCGACCTACTTGGATCAAAATTTCAATGATTTGTATAGACATGACTCTCATGTGGAAAAATCGAAAATTTTCAAAAAATGTTTTTCTATCGAAAAATGTCAAATTTGATCATTTTTGGCTTATTAATACTTAGTCCAGTCATAAAGGACCTCTATGTATACATTTTGACTTACTTGGATCAAAATTTCAATGATTTTGTATAGTCATGACTCTCATGTTGAAAAATCGAAAATTTCAAAAAATGTTTTTTCTATCGAAAAATGTCAAATTTGATCATTTTTGGCTTATTTATACTTAGTCCAGTCATAAAGGACCTCTATGTATACATTTGGACTTACTTGGATCAAAATTTCAATGATTTGTATAGTCATGACATTCTAGTTGTAAAATCGGAAATTTTCAAAAAATGTTTTTTCTATCGAAAAATGTCAAATTTGATCATTTTGGCTTATTTATACTTAGTCCAGTCATAAACGACCTCTATGTATACATTTGGACTTACTTGGATCAAAATTTCAATGTTTTGTATAGTCATGACTCTCATGTTGAAAAATCGAAAATTTTCAAAAAATGTTTTTCCTATCGAAAATGTCAAATTTGATCATTTTTGGCTTATTTATACTTAGTCCAGTCATAAAGGACCTCTATGTATACATTTTGACTTACTTGGATCAAAATTTCAATGATGCGTATAGTCATGACATACTAGTTGTTAAATCGGAAATTTTCAAAAAATGTTTTTTCTATCGAAAAATGTCAAATTTGATCATTTTTGGCTTATTTATACTTAGTCCAGTCATAAAGGACCTCTATGTATACATTTTGACTTACTTGGATCAAAATTTCAATGATTTGTATAGACATGACTCTCATGTGGAAAAATCGAAAATTTTCAAAAAATGTTTTTTCTATCGAAAAATGTCAAATTTGATCATTTTTATCTTATTTATACTTAGTCCAGTCATAAAGGACCTCTATGTATACATTTTGACTTACTTTGATCAAAATTTCAATGATTTGTATAGTCATGACATTCTAGTTTTAAAATCGGAAATTTTCAAAAAATGTTTTTTCTATCCAAAATGTCAAATTTGATCATTTTTGGCTTATTTATACTTAGTCCAGTCATAAAGGACCTCTATGTATACATTTTGACTTACTTGGATCAAAATTTCAATGATTTGTATAGTCATGACATTCTAGTTGTTAAATCGGAAATTTTCAAAAAATGTTTTTCCTATCGAAAAATGTCAAATTTGATCATTTTTGGCTTTTTTATGCTTAGTCCAGTCATAAAGGATCTCTATGTATAAATTTTGACTTACTTGGATCAAAATTTCAATGATTTGTATAGTCATGACTCTCTTGTTGAAAAATCGAAAATTATCAAAAAATGTTTTTTCTATCGAAAAATGTCAAATTTGATCATTTTTGGCTTATTTATACTTAGTCCAATCATAAAGGACCTCTATGTATACATTTCGACTTACTTGGATCAAAATTTCAATGATTTGTATAGACATGACTCTCATGTGGAAAAATCGAAAATTTTCAAAAAATGTTTTTTCTATCGAAAAATGTCAAATTTGATCATTTTTGGCTTATTTATACTTAGTCCAGTCATAAAGGACCTCTATGTATACAGTTTGACTTACTTGGATTAAAATTTCAATGATTTGTATAGTCCTGACTCTCATGTTGAAAAATCGAAAATTATCAAAAAAATGTTTTTTGTATCGAAAAATGTCAAATTTGATCATTTTTGGCATATTTATACTTAGTCCAGTCATAAAGGACCTCTATATATACATTTTGACTTACTTGGATCAAAATTTCAATGATTTGTTAGACATGACTCTCATGTGGAAAAATCGAAAATTTTCAAAAAATGTTTTTTCTATCGAAAAATGTCAAATTTGATCATTTTTGGCTTATTTATACTTAGTCCAGTCATAAAGGACCTCTATGTATACATTTTGACTTACTTGGATCAAAATTTCAATGATTTGTATTGTCATGACATTCTAGTTTTAAAATCGGAAATTTTCAAAAAATGTTTTTTCTATCGAAAAATGTCAAATTTGATCATTTTTGGCTTATTTATACTTAGTCCAGTCATAAAGGACCTCTATATATACATTTTGACTTACTTGGATCAAAATTTCAATGATTTGTGTAGACATGACTCTCATGTGGAAAAATCGAAAATTTTCAAAAAATGTTTTTTCTATCGAAAAATGTCAAATTTGATCATTTTTGGCTTATTTATACTTAGTCCAGTCATAAAGGACCTCTATGTATACATTTTGACTTACTTGGATCAAAATTTCAATGATTTGTATAGTCATGACTCTCATGTTGAAAAATCGAAAATTTTCAAAAAATGTTTTTTCTATCGAAAAATGTCAAATTTGATCATTTTTGGCTTATTTATACTTAGTCCAGTCATAAAGGACCTCTATGTATACATTTTCACTTACTTGGATCAAAATTTCAATGATTTGTATAGTCATGACTCTCAAATGGAAAAATCGAAAATTTTCAAAAAATGTTTTTTCTATCGAAAAATGTCAAATTTGATCATTTTTGGCTTATTAATACTTAGTCCAGTCATAAACGACCTCTATGTATACATTTTGACTTACTTGGATCAAAATTTCAATGATTTGTATAGTCATGACTCTCATGTTGAAAAATCGAAAATTTTCAAAAAATGTTTTTTTCTATCGAAAAATGTCAAATTTGATCATTTTTGGCTTATTTATACTTAGTCCAGTCATAAAGGACCTCTATGTATACATTTTGACTTACTTGGATCAAAATTTCAATGATTTGTATAGACATGACTCTCATGTGGAAAAATCGAAAATTTTCAAAAAATGTTTTTTCTATCGAAAAATGTCAAATTTGATCATTTTTGGCTTATTTATACTTAGTCCAGTCATGAAGGTTCTCTATGTATACATTTTGACTTACTTGGATCAAAATTTCAATGATTTGTATAGTCATGACTCTCATGTTGAAAACTCGAAAATTTTCAAAAAATGTTTTTTCTATCGAAAAATGTCAAATTTGATCATTTTTGGCTTATTTATACTTAGTCCAGTCATAAAGGGCCTCTATGAATACATTTTGACTTACTTGGATCAAAATTTCAAATGATTTGTATAGTCATGACATTCTAGTTGTTAAATCGGAAATTTTCAAAAAATGTTTTTTCTATCGAAAAATGTCAAATTTGATCATTTTTGGCTTATTTATACTTAGTCCAGTCATAAAGGACCTCTATGTATACATTTTGACTTACTTGGATCAAAATTTCAATGATTTGTATAGACATGACTCTCATGTGGAAAAATCGAAAATTTTCAAAAAATGTTTTTTCTATCGAAAAATGTCAAATTTGATCATTTTTGGCTTATTTATACTTAGTCCAGTCATAAAGGACCTCTATGTATACATTTTGACTTACTTGGATCAAAATTTCAATGATTTGTATAGTCATGACATTCTAGTTGTTAAATCGGAAATTTTCAAAAAATGTTTTTCCTATCGAAAAATGTCAAATTTGATCATTTTTGGCTTTTTTATGCTTAGTCCAGTCATAAAGGATCTCTATGTATAAATTTTGACTTACTTGGATCAAAATTTCAATGATTTGTATAGTCATGACTCTCATGTTGATAAATCGAAAATTATCAAAAAATGTTTTTTCTATCGAAAAATGTCAAATTTGATCATTTTTGGCTTATTTATACTTAGTCCAGTCATAAAGGACCTCTATGTATACAGTTTGACTTACTTGGATCAAAATTTCAATGATTTGTATAGTCATGACATTCTAGTTTTAAAATCGGAAATTTTCAAAAAATGTTTTTTCTATCGAAAAATGTCAAATTTGATCATTTTTATCTTATTTATACTTAGTCCAGTCATAAAGGACCTCTATGTATACATTTTGACTTACTTGGATTAAAATTTCAATGATTTGTATAGTCCTGACTCTCATGTGCAAAAATCGAAAATTTTCAAAAAATGTTTTTTCTATCGAAAAATGTCAAATTTGATCATTTTTGGCTTATTTATACTTAGTCCAGTCATAAAGGACCTCTATGTATACAGTTTGACTTACTTGGATTAAAATTTCAATGATTTGTATAGTCATGACTCTCAAATGGAAAAATCGAAAATTTTCAAAAAATGTTTTTTCTATCGAAAAATGTCAAATTTGATCATTTTTGGCTTATTAATACTTAGTCCAGTCATAAAGGACCTCTATGTATACATTTTGACTTACTTGGATCAAAATTTCAATGATTTGTATAGTCATGACTCTCATGTGGAAAAATCGAAAATTTTCTAAAAATGTTTTTTCTATCGACAAATGTCAAATTTGATCATTTTTGGCTTATTTATACTTAGTCCAGTCATAAAGGACCTCTATGTATACATTTTGACTTACTTGGATCAAAATTTCAATGATTTGTATAGTCATGACTCTCATGTTGAAAACTCGAAAATTTTCAAAAAATGTTTTTTCTATCGAAAAATGTCAAATTTTATCATTTTTGGCTTATTTATACTTAGTCCAGTCATAAAGGACCTCTATGAATACATTTTGACTTACTTGGATCAAAATTTCAAATGATTTGTATAGTCATGACATTCTAGTTGTTAAATCGGAAATTTTCAAAAAATGTTTTTTCTATCGAAAAATGTCAAATTTGATCATTTTTGGCTTATTTATACTTAGTCCAGTCATAAAGGACCTCTATATATACATTTTGACTTACTTGGATCAAAATTTCAATGATTTGTATAGACATGACTCTCATGTGGAAAAATCGAAAATTTTCAAAAAATGTTTTTTCTATCGAAAAATGTCAAATTTGATCATATTTGGCTTATTTATACTTAGTCCAGTCATAAAGGACCTCTATGTATACATTTTGACTTACTTGGATCAAAATTTCAATGATTTGTATAGTCATGACATTCTAGTTTTAAAATCGGAAATTTTCAAAAAATGTTTTTTCTATCGAAAAATGTCAAATTTGATCATTTTTGGCTTATTTATACTTAGTCCAGTCATAAAGGACCTCTATATATACATTTTGACTTACTTGGATCAAAATTTCAATGATTTGTATAGACATGACTCTCATGTGGAAAAATCGAAAATTTTCAAAAAATGTTTTTTCTATCGAAAAATGTCAAATTTGATCATTTTTGGCTTATTTATACTTAGTCCAGTCATAAAGGACCTCTATGTATACATTTTGACTTACTTGGATCAAAATTTCAATGATTTGTATAGTCATGACATTCTAGTTTTAAAATCGGAAATTTTCAAAAAATGTTTTTTCTATCGAAAAATGTCAAATTTGATCATTTTTGGCTTATTTATACTTAGTCCAGTCATAAAGGACCTCTATGTATACATTTTGACTTACTTGGATCAAAATTTCAATGATTTGTATAGTCATGACTCTCATGTTGAAAATCGAAAATTTTCAAAAAATGTTTTTTCTATCGAAAAATGTCAAATTTGATCATTTTTGGCTTATTTATACTTAGTCCAGTCATAAAGGACCTCTATGTATACATTTTCACTTACTTGGATCAAAAATTCAATGATTTGTATAGTCATGACTCTCAAATGGAAAAATCGAAAATTTTCAAAAAATGTTTTTTCTATCGAAAAATGTCAAATTTGATCATTTTTGGCTTATTAATACTTAGTCCAGTCATAAAGGACCTCTATGTATACATTTTGACTTACTTGGATCAAAATTTCAATGATTTGTATAGTCATGACTCTCATGTTGAAAACTCGAAAATTTTCAAAAAATGTTTTTTCTATCGAAAAATGTCAAATTTGATCATTTTTGGCTTATTTATACTTAGTCCAGTCATAAAGGACCTCTATGAATACATTTTGACTTACTTGGATCAAAATTTCAAATGATTTGTATAGACATGACTCTCATGTGGAAAAATCGAAAATTTTCAAAAAATGTTTTTTTCTATCGAAAAATGTCAAATTTGATCATTTTTGGCTTATTTATACTTAGTCCAGTCATAAAGGACCTCTATATATACATTTTGACTTTCTTGGATCAAAATTTCAATGATTTGTATAGACATGACTCTCATGTGGAAAAATCGAAAATTTTCAAAAAATGTTTTTTCTATCGAAAAATGTCAAATTTGATCATTTTTGGCTTATTTATACTTAGTCCAGTCATAAAGGACCTCTATGAATACATTTTGACTTACTTGGATCAAAATTTCAAATGATTTGTATAGTCATGACTCTCATGTTGAAAACTCGAAAATTTTCAAAAAATGTTTTTTCTATCGAAAAATGTCAAATTTGATCATTTTTGGCTTATTTATACTTAGTCCAGTCATAAAGGACCTCTATGAATACATTTTGACTTACTTGGATCAAAATTTCAAATGATTTGTATAGACATGACTCTCATGTGGAAAAATCGAAAATTTTCAAAAAATGTTTTTTCTATCGAAAAATGTCAAATTTGATCATTTTTGGCTTATTTATACTTAGTCCAGTCATAAAGGACCTCTATATATACATTTTGACTTTCTTGGATCAAAATTTCAATGATTTGTATAGACATGACTCTCATGTGGAAAAATCGAAAATTTTCAAAAAATGTTTTTTCTATCGAAAAATGTCAAATTTGATCATTTTTGGCTTATTTATACTTAGTCCAGTCATAAAGGACCTCTATGTATACATTTTGACTTACTTGGATCAAAATTTCAATGATTTGTATAGTCATGACATTCTAGTTTTAAAATCGGAAATTTTCAAAAAATGTTTTTTTCTATCGAAAAATGTCAAATTTGATCATTTTTGGCTTATTTATACTTAGTCCAGTCATAAAGGACCTCTATATATACATTTTGACTTACTTGGATCAAAATTTCAATGATTTGTATAGACATGACTCTCATGTGGAAAAATCGAAAATTTTCAAAAAATGTTTTTTCTATCGAAAAATGTCAAATTTGATCATTTTTGGCTTATTTATACTTAGTCCAGTCATAAAGGACCTCTATGTATACATTTTGACTTACTTGGATCAAAATTTCAATGATTTGTATAGTCATGACATTCTAGTTTTAAAATCGGAAATTTTCAAAAAATGTTTTTTCTCTCGAAAAATGTCAAATTTGATCATTTTTGGCTTATTTATACTTAGTCCAGTCATAAAGGACCTCTATGTATACATTTTAACTTACTTGGATCAAAAATTCAATGATTTGTATAGTCATGACTCTCAAATGGAAAAATCGAAAATTTTCAAAAAATGTTTTTTCTATCGAAAAATGTCAAATTTGATCATTTTTGGCTTATTAATTTTTAGTCCAGTCATAAAGGACCTCTATGTATACATTTTGACTTACTTGGATCAAAATTTCAATGATTTGTATAGTCATGACTCTCATGTTGAAAACTCGAAAACTTTCAAAAAATGTTTTTTCTATCGAAAAATGTCAAATTTGATCATTTTTGGCTTATTTATACTTAGTCCAGTCATAAAGGACCTCTATGAATACATTTTGACTTACTTGGATCAAAATTTCAAATGATTTGTATAGACATGACTCTCATGTGGAAAAATCGAAAATTTTCAAAAAATGTTTTTTCTATCGAAAAATGTCAAATTTGATCATTTTTGGCTAATTTATACTTAGTCCAGTCATAAAGGACCTCTATGTATACATTTTGACTTACTTGGATCAAAATTTCAATGATTTGTATAGTCATGACATTCTAGTTTTAAAATCGGAAATTTTCAAAAAATGTTTCTTCTATCGAAAAATGTCAAATTTGATCAATTTTGGCTTATTTATACTTAGTCCAGTCATAAAGGACCTCTATGTATACATTTTGACTTACTTGGATCAAAATTTCAATGATTTGTATAGTCATGACTCTCATGTTGAAAAATCGAAAATTTTCAAAAAATGTTTTTTCTATCGAAAAATGTCAAATTTGATCATTTTTGGCTTATTTATACTTAGTCCAGTCATAAAGGACCTCTATGAATACATTTTGACTTACTTGGATCAAAATTTCAAATGATTTGTATAGTCATGACATTCTAGTTGTTAAATCGGAAATTTTCAAAAAATGTTTTTTCTATCGAAAAATGTCAAATTTGATCATTTTTGGCTTATTTATACTTAGTCCAGTCATAAAGGACCTCTATATATACATTTTGACTTACTTGGATCAAAATTTCAATGATTTGTATAGACATGACTCTCATGTGAAAAAATCGAAAATTTTCAAAAAATGTTTTTTTCTATCGAAAAATGTCAAATTTGATCATTTTTGGCTTATTTATACTTAGTCCAGTCATAAAGGACCTCTATGTATACATTTTGACTTACTTGGATCAAAATTTCAATGATTTGTATAGTCATGACATTCTAGTTTTAAAATCGGAAATTTTCAAAAAATGTTTTTTTCTATCGAAAAATGTCAAATTTGATCATTTTTGGCTTATTTATGCTTAGTCCAGTCATAAAGGACCTCTATATATACATTTTGACTTACTTGGATCAAAATTTCAATGATTTGTATAGACATGACTCTCATGTGGAAAAATCGAAAATTTTCAAAAAATGTTTTTTCTATCGAAAAATGTCAAATTTGATCATTTTTGGCTTATTTATACTTAGTCCAGTCATAAAGGACCTCTATGTATACATTTTGACTTACTTGGATCAAAATTTCAATGATTTGTATAGTCATGACATTCTAGTTTTAAAATCGGAAATTTTCAAAAAATGTTTTTTCTATCGAAAAATGTCAAATTTGATCATTTTTGGCTTATTAATACTTAGTCCAGTCATAAAGGACCTCTATGTATACATTTTGACTTACTTGGATCAAAATTTCAATGATTTGTATAGACATGACTCTCATGTGGAAAAATCGAAAATTTTCAAAAAATGTTTTTTCTATCGAAAAATGTCAAATTTGATCATTTTTGGCTTATTTATACTTAGTCCAGTCATAAAGGACCTCTATGTATACATTTTGACTTACTTGGATCAAAATTTCAATGATTTGTATAATCATGACATTCTAGTTTTAAAATCGGAAATTTTCAAAAAATATTTTTTGTATCGAAAAATGTCAAATTTGATCATTTTTGGCTTACTTATACTTAGTCCAGTCATAAAGGACCTCTATGTATACATTTTGACTTACTTGGATCAAAATTTCAATGATTTGTATAGTCATGACATTCTAGTTGTTAAATCGGAAATTTTCAAAAAATGTTTTTCCTATCGAAAAATGTCAAATTTGATCATTTTTGGCTTTTTTATGCTTAGTCCAGTCATAAAGGATCTCTATGTATACATTTTGACTTACTTGGATCAAAATTTCAATGATTTGTATAGTCATGACTCTCATGTTGAAAAATCGAAAATTATCAAAAAATGTTTTTTCTATCGAAAAATGTCAAATTTGATCATTTTTGGCTTATTTATACTTAGTCCAGTCATAAAGGACCTCTATGTATACATTTCGACTTACTTGGATCAAAATTTCAATGATTTGTATAGTCATGACTCTCATGTTGAAAAATCGAAATTTTCAAAAAATGTTTTTTCTATCGAAAAATGTCAAATTTGATCATTTTTGGCTTATTTATACTTAGTCCAGTCATAAAGAACCTCTATGTATACATTTTGACTTACTTGGATTAAAATTTCAATGATTTGTATAGTCATGACTCTCATGTTGAAAAATCGAAAATTATCAAAAAATGTTTTTTGTATCGAAAAATTGCAAATTTGATCATTTTTGGCTTATTTATACTTAGTCCAGTCATAAAGGACCTCTGTGTATACATTTTGACTTACTTGGATCAAAATTTCAATGATTTGTGTAGTCATGACATTCTAGTTGTTAAATCGGAAATTTTCAAGTATGTTTTTTCTATCGAAAAATGTCAAATTTGATCATTTTTGGCTTATTTATACTTAGTCCAGTCATAAAGGACCTCTATATATACATTTTGACTTACTTGGATCAAAATTTCAATGATTTGTATAGACATGACTCTCATGTGGAAAAATCGAAAATTTTCAAAAAATGTTTTTTTCTATCGAAAAATGTCAAATTTGATCATTTTTGGCTTATCTATACTTAGTCCAGTCATAAAGGACCTCTATGTATACATTTTGACTTACTTGGATCAAAATTTCAATGATTTGTATAGTCATGACATTCTAGTTTTAAAATCGGAAATTTTCAAAAAATGTTTTTTCTCTCGAAAAATGTCAAATTTGATCATTTTTGGCTTATTTATACTTAGTCCAGTCATAAAGGACCTCTATGTATACATTTTGACTTACTTGGATCAAAATTTCAATGATTTGTGTAGTCATGACATTCTAGTTGTAAATTCGGAAATTTTCAAAAAATGTTTTTTCTATCGAAAAATGTCAAATTTGATCATTTTTGGCTTATTTATACTTAGTCCAGTCATAAAGGACCTCTATGTATACATTTTGACTTACTTGGATCAAAATTTCAATGATGTGTATAGACATGACTCTCATGTGGAAAAATCGAAAATTTTCAAAAAATGTTTTTTCTATCGAAAAATGTCAAATTTGATCATTTTTGGCTTATTTATACTTAGTCCAGTCATGAAGGACCTCTATGTATACATTTTGACTTACTTGGATCAAAATTTCAATGATTTGTATAGTCATGACATTCTAGTTGTAAAATCGGAAATTTTCAAAAAATGTTTTTCCTATCGAAAAATGTCAAATTTGATCATTTTTGGCTTTTTTATGCTTAGTCCAGTCATTAAGGACCTCTATGTATACATTTTGACTTACTTGGATCAAAATTTCAATGATTTGTATAGTCATGAGTCTCATGTTGAAAAATCGAAAATTTTCAAAAAATGTTTTTTCTATCGAAAAATGTCAAATTTGATCATTTTGGGCTTATTTATACTTAGTCCAGTCATAAAGGACCTCTCTGTATACATTTTGACTTACTTGGATCAAAATTTCAATGATTTGTATAGTCATGACTCTCATGTGGAAAAATCGAAAATTTTCAAAAATGTTTTTTCTATCGAAAAATGTCAAATTTGATCATTTTTGGCTTATTTATACTTAGTCCAGTCATAAAGGACCTCTATGTATACATTTTGACTTACTTGGATCAAAATTTCAATGATTTGCATAGGCATGACTCTCATGTTGAAAAATCGAAAATTTTCAAAAAATGCTTTTTCTATCGAAAAATGTCAAATTTGATCATTTTTGGCTTATTTATACTTAGTCCAGTCATAAAGAAACCTCTATGTATACATTTTGACTTACTTGGATCAAAATTTCAATGATTTGTATAATCATGACATTCTAGTTGTAAAATCGGAAATTTTCAAAAAATGTTTTTTCTATCGAAAAATGTCAAATTTGATCATTTTTGGCTTATTTATACTTAGTCCAGTCATAAAGGACCTCTATGTATACATTTTGACTTACTTGGATCAAAATTTCAATGATTTGTATAGTCATGACATTCTAGTTGTTAAATCGGAAATTTTCAAAAAATGTTTTTTCTATCGAAAAATGTCAAATTTGATCATTTTTGGCTTATTTATACTTAGTCCAGTCATAAAGGACCTCTATGTATACATTTTGACTTACTTGGATTAAAATTTCAATGATTTGTACAGACATGACACTCATGTTGAAAAATCGAAAATTATCAAAAAATGTTTTTTGTATCGAAAAATTGCAAATTTGATCATTTTTGGCTTATTTATACTTAGTCCAGTCATAAAGGACCTCTATGCATACATTTTGACTTACTTGGATCAAAATTGCAATGATTTGTATAGTCATGACATTCTAGTTGTTAAATCGGAAATTTTCAAAAAATGTTTTTTTCTATCGAAAAATGTCAAATTTGATCATTTTTGGCTTATTTATACTTAGTCCAGTCATAAAGGACCTCTATATATACATTTTGACTTACTTGGATCAAAATTTCAATGATTTGTATAGACATGACTCTCATGTGGAAAAATCGAAAATTTTCAAAAAATGTTTTTTCTATCGAAAAATGTCAAATTTGATCATTTTTGGCTTATTTATACTTAGTCCAGTCATAAAGGACCTCTATGTATACATTTTGACTTACTTGGATCAAAATTTCAATGATTTGTATAGACATGACTCTCATGTGGAAAAATCGAAAATTTTCAAAAAATGTTTTTTCTATCGAAAAATGTCAAATTTGATCATTTTTGGCTTATTTATACTTAGTCCAGTCATAAAGGACCTCTATGTGTACATTTTGACTTACTTGGATCAAAATTTCAATGATTTGTATAGTCATGACTCTCATGTTGAAAACTCGAAAATTTTCAAAAAATGTTTTTTCTATCGAAAAATGTCAAATTTGATCATTTTTGGCTTATTTATACTTAGTCCAGTCATAAAGGACCTCTATGTATACATTTTAACTTACTTGGATCAAAATTTCAAATGATTTGTATAGTCATGACATTCTAGTTGTTAAATCGGAAATTTTCAAAAAATGTTTTTTCTATCGAAAAATGTCAAATTTGATCATTTTTGGCTTATTTATACTTAGTCCAGTCATTAAGGACCTCTATATATACATTTTGACTTACTTGGATCAAAATTTCAATGATTTGTATAGACATGACTCTCATGTGGAAAAATCGAAAATTTTCAAAAAATGTTTTTTCTATCGAAAAATGTCAAATTTGATCATTTTTGGCTTATTTATACTTAGTCCAGTCATAAAGGACCTCTATGTATACATTTTGACTTACTTGGATCAAAATTTCAATGATTTGTATAGTCATGACATTCTAGTTTTAAAATCGAAAATTTTCAAAAAATGTTTTTTCTATCGAAAAATGTCAAATTTGATCATTTTTGGCTTATTTATACTTAGTCCAGTCATAAAGGACCTCTTTGTATACATTTTGACTTACTTGGATCAAAATTTCAATGATTTGTATAGTCATGACTCTCATGTTGAAAAATCGAAGATTTTCAAAAAATGTTTTTTCTATCGAAAAATGTCAAATTTGATCATTTTTGGCTTATTTATACTTAGTCCAGTCATAAAGGACCTCTATGTATACATTTTCACTTACTTGGATCAAAATTTCAATGATTTGTATAGTCATGACTCTCAAATGGAAAAATCGAAAATTTTCAAAAAATGTTTTTTCTATCGAAAAATGTCAAATTTGATCATTTTTGGCTTATTAATACTTAGTCCAGTCATAAAGGACCTCTATGTATACATTTTGACTTACTTGGATCAAAATTTCAATGATTTGTATAGTCATGACTCTCATGTTGAAAAATCGAAAATTTTCAAAAAATGTTTTTTCTATCGAAAAATGTCAAATTTGATCATTTTTGGCTTATTTATACTTAGTCCAGTCATAAAGGACCTCTATGTATACATTTTGACTTACTTGGATCAAAATTTCAATGATTTGTATAGACATGACTCTCATGTGGAAAAATCGAAAATTTTCAAAAAATGTTTTTTCTATCGAAAAATGTCAAATTTGATCATTTTTGGCTTATTTATACTTAGTCCAGTCATAAAGGACCTCTATGTATACATTTTGACTTACTTGGATCAAAATTTCAAATGATTTGTATAGTCATGAGTCTCATGTTGAAAAATCGAAAATTTTCAAAAAATGTTTTTTCTATCGAAAAATGTCAAATTTGATCATTTTTGGCTTATTTATACTTAGTCCAGTCATAAAGGACATCTATATATACATTTTGACTTACTTGGATCAAAATTTCAATGATTTGTATAGTCATGACTCTCATGTTGAAAAATCGAAAATTTTCAAAAAATGTTTTTTCTGTCGAAAAATGTCAAATTTGATCATTTTTGGCTTATTTATACTTAGTCCAGTCATAAAGGACCTCTATGTATACATTTTGACTTACTTGGATCAAAATTTCAATGATTTGTATTGTCATGACATTCTAGTTTTAAAATCGGAAATTTTCAAAAAATGTTTTTTCTATCGAAAAATGTCAAATTTGATCATTTTTGGCTTATTTATACTTAGTCCAGTCATAAAGGACCTCTATATATACATTTTGACTTACTTGGATCAAAATTTCAATGATTTGTGTAGACATGACTCTCATGTGGAAAAATCGAAAATTTTCAAAAAATGTTTTTTCTATCGAAAAATGTCAAATTTGATCATTTTTGGCTTATTTATACTTAGTCCAGTCATAAAGGACCTCTATGTATACATTTCGACTTACTTGGATCAAAATTTCAATGATTTGTATAGACATGACTCTCATGTGGAAAAATCGAAAATTTTCAAAAAATGTTTTTTCTATCGAAAAATGTCAAATTTGATCATTTTTGGCTTATTTATACTTAGTCCAGTCATAAAGGACCTCTATGTATACAGTTTGACTTACTTGGATCAAAATTTCAATGATTTGTATAGTCATGACATTCTAGTTTTAAAATCGGAAATTTTCAAAAAATGTTTTTTCTATCGAAAAATGTCAAATTTGATCATTTTTATCTTATTTATACTTAGTCCAGTCATAAAGGACCTCTATGCATACATTTTGACTTACTTGGATTAAAATTTCAATGATTTGTATAGTCCTGACTCTCATGTTGAAAAATCGAAAATTATCAAAAAAATGTTTTTTGTATCGAAAAATTGCAAATTTGATCATTTTTGGCATATTTATACTTAGTCCAGTCATAAAGGACCTCTATATATACATTTTGACTTACTTGGATCAAAATTTCAATGATTTGTTAGACATGACTCTCATGTGGAAAAATCGAAAATTTTCAAAAAATGTTTTTTCTATCGAAAAATGTCAAATTTGATCATTTTTGGCTTATTTATACTTAGTCCAGTCATAAAGGACCTCTATGTATACATTTTGACTTACTTGGATCAAAATTTCAATGATGCGTATAGTCATGACATACTAGTTGTTAAATCGGAAATTTTCAAAAAATGTTTTTTCTATCGAAAAATGTCAAATTTGATCATTTTTGGCTTATTTATACTTAGTCCAGTCATAAAGGACCTCTATGTATACATTTTGACTTACTTGGATCAAAATTTCAATGATTTGTATAGACATGACTCTCATGTGGAAAAATCGAAAATTTTCAAAAAATGTTTTTTCTATCGAAAAATGTCAAATTTGATCATTTTTATCTTATTTATACTTAGTCCAGTCATAAAGGACCTCTATGTATACATTTTGACTTACTTTGATCAAAATTTCAATGATTTGTATAGTCATGACATTCTAGTTTTAAAATCGGAAATTTTCAAAAAATGTTTTTTCTATCCAAAATGTCAAATTTGATCATTTTTGGCTTATTTATACTTAGTCCAGTCATAAAGGACCTCTATGTATACATTTTGACTTACTTGGATCAAAATTTCAATGATTTGTATAGTCATGACATTCTAGTTGTTAAATCGGAAATTTTCAAAAAATGTTTTTCCTATCGAAAAATGTCAAATTTGATCATTTTTGGCTTTTTTATGCTTAGTCCAGTCATAAAGGATCTCTATGTATAAATTTTGACTTACTTGGATCAAAATTTCAATGATTTGTATAGTCATGACTCTCTTGTTGAAAAATCGAAAATTATCAAAAAATGTTTTTTCTATCGAAAAATGTCAAATTTGATCATTTTTGGCTTATTTATACTTAGTCCAATCATAAAGGACCTCTATGTATACATTTCGACTTACTTGGATCAAAATTTCAATGATTTGTATAGACATGACTCTCATGTGGAAAAATCGAAAATTTTCAAAAAATGTTTTTTCTATCGAAAAATGTCAAATTTGATCATTTTTGGCTTATTTATACTTAGTCCAGTCATAAAGGACCTCTATGTATACAGTTTGACTTACTTGGATTAAAATTTCAATGATTTGTATAGTCCTGACTCTCATGTTGAAAAATCGAAAATTATCAAAAAAATGTTTTTTGTATCGAAAAATGTCAAATTTGATCATTTTTGGCATATTTATACTTAGTCCAGTCATAAAGGACCTCTATATATACATTTTGACTTACTTGGATCAAAATTTCAATGATTTGTTAGACATGACTCTCATGTGGAAAAATCGAAAATTTTCAAAAAATGTTTTTTCTATCGAAAAATGTCAAATTTGATCATTTTTGGCTTATTTATACTTAGTCCAGTCATAAAGGACCTCTATGTATACATTTTGACTTACTTGGATCAAAATTTCAATGATTTGTATTGTCATGACATTCTAGTTTTAAAATCGGAAATTTTCAAAAAATGTTTTTTCTATCGAAAAATGTCAAATTTGATCATTTTTGGCTTATTTATACTTAGTCCAGTCATAAAGGACCTCTATATATACATTTTGACTTACTTGGATCAAAATTTCAATGATTTGTGTAGACATGACTCTCATGTGGAAAAATCGAAAATTTTCAAAAAATGTTTTTTCTATCGAAAAATGTCAAATTTGATCATTTTTGGCTTATTTATACTTAGTCCAGTCATAAAGGACCTCTATGTATACATTTTGACTTACTTGGATCAAAATTTCAATGATTTGTATAGTCATGACTCTCATGTTGAAAAATCGAAAATTTTCAAAAAATGTTTTTTCTATCGAAAAATGTCAAATTTGATCATTTTTGGCTTATTTATACTTAGTCCAGTCATAAAGGACCTCTATGTATACATTTTCACTTACTTGGATCAAAATTTCAATGATTTGTATAGTCATGACTCTCAAATGGAAAAATCGAAAATTTTCAAAAAATGTTTTTTCTATCGAAAAATGTCAAATTTGATCATTTTTGGCTTATTAATACTTAGTCCAGTCATAAAGGACCTCTATGTATACATTTTGACTTACTTGGATCAAAATTTCAATGATTTGTATAGTCATGACTCTCATGTTGAAAAATCGAAAATTTTCAAAAAATGTTTTTTCTATCGAAAAATGTCAAATTTGATCATTTTTGGCTTATTTATACTTAGTCCAGTCATAAAGGACCTCTATGTATACATTTTGACTTACTTGGATCAAAATTTCAATGATTTGTATAGACATGACTCTCATGTGGAAAAATCGAAAATTTTCAAAAAATGTTTTTTCTATCGAAAAATGTCAAATTTGATCATTTTTGGCTTATTTATACTTAGTCCAGTCATGAAGGTTCTCTATGTATACATTTTGACTTACTTGGATCAAAATTTCAATGATTTGTATAGTCATGACTCTCATGTTGAAAACTCGAAAATTTTCAAAAAATGTTTTTTCTATCGAAAAATGTCAAATTTGATCATTTTTGGCTTATTTATACTTAGTCCAGTCATAAAGGGCCTCTATGAATACATTTTGACTTACTTGGATCAAAATTTCAAATGATTTGTATAGTCATGACATTCTAGTTGTTAAATCGGAAATTTTCAAAAAATGTTTTTTCTATCGAAAAATGTCAAATTTGATCATTTTTGGCTTATTTATACTTAGTCCAGTCATAAAGGACCTCTATGTATACATTTTGACTTACTTGGATCAAAATTTCAATGATTTGTATAGTCATGACATTCTAGTTTTAAAATCGGAAATTTTCAAAAAATGTTTTTTCTATCGAAAAATGTCAAATTTGATCATTTTTGGCTTATTTATACTTAGTCCAGTCATAAAGGACCTCTATGTATACATTTTGACTTACTTGGATCAAAATTTCAATGATTTGTATAGTCATGACATTCTAGTTGTTAAATCGGAAATTTTCAAAAAATGTTTTTCCTATCGAAAAATGTCAAATTTGATCATTTTTGGTTTTTTTATGCTTAGTCCAGTCATAAAGGATCTCTATGTATAAATTTTGACTTACTTGGATCAAAATTTCAATGATTTGTATAGTCATGACTCTCATGTTGATAAATCGAAAATTATCAAAAAATGTTTTTTCTATCGAAAAATGTCAAATTTGATCATTTTTGGCTTATTTATACTTAGTCCAGTCATAAAGGACCTCTATGTATACATTTCGACTTACTTGGATCAAAATTTCAATGATTTGTATAGACATGACTCTCATGTGGAAAAATCGAAAATTTTCAAAAAATGTTTTTTCTATCGAAAAATGTCAAATTTGATCATTTTTGGCTTATTTATACTTAGTCCAGTCATAAAGGACCTCTATGTATACAGTTTGACTTACTTGGATCAAAATTTCAATGATTTGTATAGTCATGACATTCTAGTTTTAAAATCGGAAATTTTCAAAAAATGTTTTTTCTATCGAAAAATGTCAAATTTGATCATTTTTATCTTATTTATACTTAGTCCAGTCATAAAGGACCTCTATGTATACATTTTGACTTACTTGGATTAAAATTTCAATGATTTGTATAGTCCTGACTCTCATGTGGAAAAATCGAAAATTTTCAAAAAATGTTTTTTCTATCGAAAAATGTCAAATTTGATCATTTTTGGCTTATTTATACTTAGTCCAGTCATAAAGGACCTCTATGTATACAGTTTGACTTACTTGGATTAAAATTTCAATGATTTGTATAGTCCTGACTCTCATGTTGAAAAATCGAAAATTATCAAAAAAATGTTTTTTGTATCGAAAAATTGCAAATTTGATCATTTTTGGCATATTTATACTTAGTCCAGTCATAAAGGACCTCTATGTATACATTTTGACTTACTTGGATCAAAATTTCAATGATTTGTATAGTCATGACTCTCATGTTGAAAAATCGAAAATTTTCAAAAAATGTTTTTTCTATCGAAAAATGTCAAATTTGATCATTTTTGGCTTATTGATACTTAGTCCAGTCATAAAGGACCTCTATGTATACATTTTCACTTACTTGGATCAAAATTTCAATGATTTGTATAGTCATGACTCTCAAATGGAAAAATCGAAAATTTTCAAAAAATGTTTTTTCTATCGAAAAATGTCAAATTTGATCATTTTTGGCTTATTAATACTTAGTCCAGTCATAAAGGACCTCTATGTATACATTTTGACTTACTTGGATCAAAATTTCAATGATTTGTATAGTCATGACTCTCATGTTGAAAAATCGAAAATTTTCAAAAAATGTTTTTTCTATCGAAAAATGTCAAATTTGATCATTTTTGGCTTATTTATACTTAGTCCAGTCATAAAGGACCTCTATGTATACATTTTGACTTACTTGGATCAAAATTTCAATGATTTGTATAGACATGACTCTCATGTGGAAAAATCGAAAATTTTCAAAAAATGTTTTTTCTATCGAAAAATGTCAAATTTGATCATTTTTGGCTTATTTATACTTAGTCCAGTCATGAAGGACCTCTATGTATACATTTTGACTTACTTGGATCAAAATTTCAATGATTTGTATAGTCATGACTCTCATGTTGAAAACTCGAAAATTTTCAAAAAATGTTTTTTCTATCGAAAAATGTCAAATTTGATCATTTTTGGCTTATTTATACTTAGTCCAGTCATAAAGGGCCTCTATGAATACATTTTGACTTACTTGGATCAAAATTTCAAATGATTTGTATAGTCATGACTATTCTTATTTATACTTAGTCCAGTCATAAAGGACCTCTATGTATACAGTTTGACTTACTTGGATCAAAATTTCAATGATTTGTATAGTCATGACATTCTAGTTTTAAAATCGGAAATTTTCAAAAAATGTTTTTTCTATCGAAAAATGTCAAATTTGATCATTTTTATCTTATTTATACTTAGTCCAGTCATAAAGGACCTCTATGTATACATTTTGACTTACTTGGATTAAAATTTCAATGATTTGTATAGTCCTGACTCTCATGTGGAAAAATCGAAAATTTTCAAAAAATGTTTTTTCTATCGAAAAATGTCAAATTTGATCATTTTTGGCTTATTTATACTTAGTCCAGTCATAAAGGACCTCTATGTATACAGCTTGACTTACTTGGATTAAAATTTCAATGATTTGTATAGTCCTGACTCTCATGTTGAAAAATCGAAAATTATCAAAAAAATGTTTTTTGTATCGAAAAATTGCAAATTTGATCATTTTTGGCATATTTATACTTAGTCCAGTCATAAAGGACCTCTATGTATACATTTTGACTTACTTGGATTAAAATTTCAATGATTTGTATAGTCATGACTCTCATGTTGAAAAATCGAAAATTTTCAAAAAATGTTTTTTCTATCGAAAAATGTCAAATTTGATCATTTTTGGCTTATTTATACTTAGTCCAGTCATAAAGGACCTCTATGTATACATTTTCACTTACTTGGATCAAAATTTCAATGATTTGTATAGTCATGACATTCTAGTTGTAAAATCGAAAATTTTCAAAAAATGTTTTTTCTATCGAAATATGTCAAATTCGATCATTTTTGGCTTATTTATACTTAGTCCAGTCATAAAGGACCTCTATGTATACATTTTGACTTACTTAGATTAAAATTTCAATGATTTGTATAGTCATGACTCTCATGTTGAAAAATCGAAAATTATCAAAAAATGTTTTTTGTATCGAAAAATTGCAAATTTGATCATTTTTGGCTTATTTATACTTAGTCCAGTCATAAATTACCTCTATGTATACATTTTGACTAACTTGGATAAAAATTTCAATGATTTGTATAGACATGACTCTCATGTGGAAAAATCGAAAATTTTCAAAAAATGTTTTTTCTATCGAAAAATGTCAAATTTGATCATTTTTGGCTTATTTATACTTAGTCCAGTCATAAACGACCTCTATGTATACATTTTGACTTACTTGGATCAAAATTTCAATGATTTGTATAGACACGACTCTCATGTAAAAAAATCGAAAATTTTCAAAAAATGTTTTTTCTATCGAAAAATGTCAAATTTGATCATTTTTGGCTTATTTATCCTTAGTCCAGTCATTAAGGACCTCTTTGTATACATTTTGACTTACTTGGATCAAAATTTCAATGATTTGTATAGTCATGACATTCTAGTTGTAAAATCGGAAATTTTCAAAAAATGTTTTTTCTATCGAAAAATGTCAAATTTGATCATTTTTGGCTTATTTATACTTAGTTCAGTCATAAACGACCTCTATGTATACATTTTGACTTACTTGGATCCAAATTTCAATGATTTGTATAGTCATGACTCTCATTTTGAAAAATCGGGAATTTTCAAAAAATGTTTTATCTATCGAAAAATGTCAAATTTGATCATTTTTGGCTTATTCATACTTAGTCTAGTCATAAAGGACCTCTATGTATACATTTTGACTTACTTGGATCAAAATTTCAATGATTTGCATAGTCATGACATTCTAGTTGCAAAATCGAAAATTTTCAAAAAATGTTTTTTCTATCGAAAAATGTCAAATTTGATCATTTTTGGCTTATTTATACTTAGTCCAGTCATAAACGACCTCTATGTGTACATTTTGACTTACTTGGATCAAAATTTCAATGATTTGTATAGTCATGACATTTTAGTTGTAAAATCGAAAATTTTCAAAAAATGTTTTTTCTATCGAAAAATGTCAAATTTGATCATTTTTGGCTTATTTATACTTAGTCCAGTCATAAACGACCCTAATGTATACATTTTGACTTACTTGGATCAAAATTTCAATGATTTGTATAGTCATGACTCTCATGTTGAAAAATCGGAAATTTTCAAAAAATGTTTTTTCTATCGAAAAATGTCAAGTTTGATCATTTTTGGCTTATTTATACTTAGTCCAGTCATAAAGGACCTCTATGTATACATTTTGACTTACTTGGATCAAAATTTCAATGATTTGTGTAGTCATGACTCTCATGTTGAAAAATCGAAAATTTTCAAAAAATGTTTTTTCTATCGAAAAATGTCAAATTTGATCATTTTTGGCTTATTTATACTTAGTCTAGTCATAAAGGACCTCTATGTATACATTTTGACTTACTTGGATCAAAATTTCAATGATTTGTATAGTCATGACTCTCATGTTTAAAAATCGAAAATTTAAAAAAAATGTTTTTTCTATCGAAAAATGTCAAATTTGATCATTTTTGGCTTATTTATACTTAGCCCAGTCATAAACGACCTCTTTGTATACATTTTGACTTACTTGGATCAAAATTTCAATGATTTGTATAGACACGACTCTCATGTGGAAAAATCGAAAATTTTCAAAAAATTTTTTTTCTATCGAAAAATGTCAAATTTGATCATTTTTGGCTTATTTATACTTAGTCCAGTCATTAAGGACCTCTTTGTATACATTTTGACTCACTTGGATCAAAATTTCAATGATTTGTATAGTCATGACATTCTAGTTGTAAAATCGGAAATTTTCAAAAAATGTTTTTTTTTATCGAAAAATGTCAAATTTGATCATTTTTGGCTTATTTATACTTATTCCAGTCATAAACGACCTCTATGTATACATTTTGACTTACTTGGATCAAAATTTCAATGATTTGTATAGTCATGACTCTCATGTTGAAAAATCGAAAATTTTCAAAAAATGTTTTATCTATCGAAAAATGTCAAATTTGATCATTTTTGGCTTATTTATACTTAGTCCAGTCATAAACGACCCTTATGTATACATTTTGACTTACTTGGATCAAAATTTCAATGATTTGTATAGTCATGACTCTCATGTTGAAAAATCGGAAATTTTCAAAAAATGTTTTTTCTATCGAAAAATGTCAAATTTGATCATTTTTGGCTTATTTATACTTAGTCCAGTCATAAACGACCCTTATGTATACATTTTGACTTACTTGGATCAAAATTTCAATGATTTGTATAGTCATGACTCTCATGTTGAAAAATCGAAAATTTTCAAAAAATGTTTTTTCTATCGAAAAATGTCAAATTTGATCATTTTTGGCTTATTTATACTTAGTCCAGTCATAAACGACCCTTATGTATACATTTTGACTTACTTGGATCAAAATTTCAATGATTTGTATAGTCATGACTCTCATGTTGAAAAATCGGAAATTTTCAAAAAATGTTTTTTCTATCGAAAAATGTCAAATTTGATCATTTTTGGCTTATTTATACTTAGTCCAGTCATAAAGGACCTCTATGTATACATTTTGACTTACTTGGATCAAAATTTCAATGATTTGTATAGTCATGACTCTCATGTTTAAAAATCGAAAATTTTCAAAAAATGTTTTTTCTATCGAAAAATGTCAAATTAGATCATTTTTGGCTTATTTATACTTAGTCCAGTCATAAAGGACCTCTATGTATACATTTTGACTTACTTGGATCAAAATTTCAATGATTTGTATAGTCATGACTCTCATGTTGAAAAATCGGAAATTTTCAAAAAATGTTTTTTCTATCGAAAAATGTCAAATTTGATCATTTTTGGCTTATTTATACTTAGTCCAGTCATAAACGACCCTTATGTATACATTTTGACTTACTTGGATCAAAATTTCAATGATTTGTATAGTCATGACTCTCATGTTGAAAAATCGAAAATTTAAAAAAAATGTTTTTTCTATCGAAAAATGTCAAATTTGATCATTTTTGGCTTATTTATACTTAGTCCAGTCATAAAGGACCTCTATGTATACATTTTGACTTACTTGGATCAAAATTTCAATGATTTGTATAGTCATGACTCTCATGTTGAAAAATCGAAAATTTTCAAAAAATGTTTTATCTAGCGAAAAATGTCAAATTTGATCATTTTTGGCTTATTCATACTTAGTCCAGTCATAAATTACCTCTATGTATACATTTTGACTTACTTGGATCAAAATTTCAATGATTTGCATAGTCATGACATTCTAGTTGTAAAATCGAAAATTTTCAAAAAATGTTTTTTTTATCGAAAAATGTCAAATTTGATCATTTTTGGCTTATTTATACTTAGTCCAGTCATTAAGGACCTCTTTGTATACATTTTGACTCACTTGGATCAAAATTTCAATGATTTGTATAGTCATGACATTCTAGTTGTAAAATCGGAAATTTTCAAAAAATGTTTTTTTTATCGAAAAATGTCAAATTTGATCATTTTTGGCTTATTTATACTTATTCCAGTCATAAACGACCTCTATGTATACATTTTGACTTACTTGGATCAAAATTTCAATGATTTGTATAGTCATGACTCTCATGTTGAAAAATCGAAAATTTTCAAAAAATGTTTTATCTATCGAAAAATGTCAAATTTGATCATTTTTGGCTTATTTATACTTAGTCCAGTCATAAACGACCCTTATGTATACATTTTGACTTACTTGGATCAAAATTTCAATGATTTGTATAGTCATGACTCTCATTTTGAAAAATCGGAAATTTTCAAAAAATGTTTTTTCTATCGAAAAATGTCAAATTTGATCATTTTTGGCTTATTTATACTTAGTCCAGTCATAAAGGACCTCTATGTATACATTTTGACTTACTTGGATCAAAATTTCAATGATTTGTATAGTCATGACTCTCATGTTTAAAAATCGAAAATTTTCAAAAAATGTTTTTTTCTATCGAAAAATGTCAAATTAGATCATTTTTGGCTTATTTATACTTAGTCCAGTCATAAAGGACCTCTATGTATACATTTTGACTTACTTGGATCAAAATTTCAATTATTTGTATAGTCATGACTCTCATGTTGAAAAATCGAAAATTTTCAAAAAATGTTTTTTCTATCGAAAAATGTCAAATTTGATCATTTTTGGCTTATTTATACTTAGTCCAGTCATAAAGGACCTCTATGTATACATTTTGACTTACTTGGATCAAAATTTCAATGATTTGTATAGTCATGACTCTCATGTTTAAAAATCGAAAATTTTCAAAAAATGTTTTTTCTATAGAAAAATTTCAAATTTGATCATTTTTGGCTTATTTATACTTAGTCCAGTCATAAAGGACCTCTATGTATACATTTTGACTTACTTGGATCAAAATTTCAATGATTTGTATAGTCATGACTCTCATGTTGAAAAATCGAAAATTTAAAAAAAATGTTTTTCTATCGAAAAATGTCAAATTTGATCATTTTTGGCTTATTTATACTTAGTCCAGTCATAAAGGACCTCTATGTATACATTTTGACTTACTTGGATCAAAATTTCAGTGATTTGTATAGTCATGACTCTCATGTTGAAAAATCGAAAATTTTCAAAAAATGTTTTTTCTATCGAAAAATGTCAAATTTGATCATTTTTGGCTTATTTATACTTAGTCCAGTCATAAAGGACCTCTATGTATACATTTTGACTTACTTGGATCAAAATTTCAATGATTTGTATAGTCATGACTCTCATGTGGAAAAATCGAAAATTTTCAAAAAATGTTTTTTCTATCGAAAAATGTCAAATTTGATCATTTTTGGCTTATTTATACTTAGTCTAGTCATAAAAGAACCTCTATGTATACATTTTGACTTACTAGGATCAAAATTTCAATGATTTGTATAGTCATGACTCTCATGTTGAAAAATCGAAAATTTTCAAAAAATGTTTTTTCTATCGCAAAATGTCAAATTTGATCATTTTTGGCTTATTTATACTTAGTCCAGTCATAAAGGACCTCTATGTATACATTTTGACTTACTTGGATCAAAATTTCAATGATTTGTATAGTCATGACTCTCATGTTGAAAAATCGAAAATTTAAAAAAAATGTTTTTCTATCGAAAAATGTCAAATTTGATCATTTTTGGCTTATTTATACTTAGTCCAGTCATAAAGGACCTCTATGTATACATTTTGACTTACTTGGATCAAAATTTCAGTGATTTGTATAGTCATGACTCTCATGTTGAAAAATCGAAAATTTTCAAAAAATGTTTTTTCTATCGAAAAATGTCAAATTTGATCATTTTTGGCTTATTTATACTTAGTCCAGTCATAAAGGACCTCTATGCATACATTTTGACTTACTTGGATTAAAATTTCAATGATTTGTATAGTCATGACATTCTAGTTGTTAAATCGGAAATTTTCAAAAAATGTTTTTTCTATCGAAAAATGTCAAATTGGATCATTTTTGGCTTATTTATACTTAGTCCAGTCATAAAGGACCTCTATGTATACATTTTGACTTACTTGGATCAAAATTTCAGTGATTTGTATAGTCATGACTCTCATGTTGAAAAATCGAAAATTTTCAAAAAATGTTTTTTCTATCGAAAAATGTCAAATTTGATCATTTTTGGCTTATTTATACTTAGTCCAGTCATAAAGGACCTCTATGTATACATTTTGACTTACTTGGATCAAAATTTCAATGATTTGTATAGTCATGACTCTCATGTGGAAAAATCGAAAATTTTCAAAAAATGTTTTTTCTATCGAAAAATGTCAAATTTGATCATTTTTGGCTTATTTATACTTAGTCTAGTCATAAAAGAACCTCTATGTATACATTTTGACTTACTAGGATCAAAATTTCAATGATTTGTATAGTCATGACTCTCATGTTGAAAAATCGAAAATTTTCAAAAAATGTTTTTTCTATCGCAAAATGTCAAATTTGATCATTTTTGGCTTATTTATACTTAGTCCAGTCATAAAGGACCTCTATGTATACATTTTGACTTACTTGGATCAAAATTTCAATGATTTGTATAGTCATGACTCTCATGTTGAAAAATCGAAAATTTAAAAAAAATGTTTTTCTATCGAAAAATGTCAAATTTGATCATTTTTGGCTTATTTATACTTAGTCCAGTCATAAAGGACCTCTATGTATACATTTTGACTTACTTGGATCAAAATTTCAGTGATTTGTATAGTCATGACTCTCATGTTGAAAAATCGAAAATTTTCAAAAAATGTTTTTTCTATCGAAAAATGTCAAATTTGATCATTTTTGGCTTATTTATACTTAGTCCAGTCATAAAGGACCTCTATGCATACATTTTGACTTACTTGGATTAAAATTTCAATGATTTGTATAGTCATGACATTCTAGTTGTTAAATCGGAAATTTTCAAAAAATGTTTTTTCTATCGAAAAATGTCAAATTGGATCATTTTTGGCTTATTTATACTTAGTCCAGTCATAAAGGACCTCTATATATACATTTTGACTTACTTGGATCAAAATTTCAATGATTTGTATAGACATGACTCTCATGTGGAAAAATCGAAAATTTTCAAAAAATGTTTTTTCTATCGAAAAATGTAAAATTTGATCATTTTTGGCTTATTTATACTTAGTCCAGTCATAAAGGACCTCTATGTATACATTTTGACTTACTTGGATCAAAATTTCAATGATTTGTATAGTCATGACATTCTAGTTTTAAAATCGGAAATTTTCAAAAAATGTTTTTTCTATCGAAAAATGTCAAATTTGATCATTTTTGGCTTATTTATACTTAGTCCAGTCATAAAGGACCTCTATGTATACATTTTGACTTACTTGGATCAAAATTTCAATGATTTGTGTAGTCATGACATTCTAGTTGTAAAATCGGAAATTTTCAAAAAATGTTTTTTCTATCGAAAAATGTCAAATTTGATCATTTTTGGCTTATTTATACTTAGTCCAGTCATAAAGGACCTCTATGTATACATTTTGACTTACTTGGATCAAAATTTCAATGATTTGTATAGTCATGACATTCTAGTTGTAAAATCGGAAATTTTCAAAAAATGTTTTTTGTATCGAAAAATGTCAAATTTGATCATTTTTGGCTTATTTGTACTTAGTTCAGTCATAAAGGACCTCAATGTATACATTTTGACTTATTTGGATCAAAATTTCAATGATTTGTATAGTCATGACATTATAGTTGTAAAATCGGAAATTTTCAAAAAATCTTTTTTCTATCGAAAATGTCAAATTTGATCATTTTTGGCTTATTTATACTTAGTCCAGTCATAAACGACCTCTATGTATACATTTTGACTTACTTGGATCAAAATTTCAATGATTTGTATAGACATGACTCTCATGTGGAAAAATCGAAAATTTTCAAAAAATGTTTTTTGTATCGAAAAATGTCAAATTTGATCATTTTTGGCTTATTTATACTTAGTCCAGTCATAAAGGACCTCTATGTATTCATTTTGACTTACTTGGATCAAAATTTCAATGATTTGTATAGTCATGACTCTCATGTGGAAAAATCGAAAATTTTCAAAAAATGTTTTTTCTATCGAAAATGTCAAATTTGATCATTTTTGGCTTATTTATACTAAGTCCAGTCATAAAGGACCTCTATGTATACATTCTGACTTACTTGGATCAAAATTTCAATGATTTGTATAGTCATGACATTCTAGTTTTAAAATCGGAAATTTTCAAAAAATGTTTTTTCTATCGAAAAATGTCAAATTTGATCATTTTTGGCTTATTTATACTTAGTCCAGTCATAAAGGACCTCTATGTATACATTTTGAATTACTTGGATCAAAATTTCAATGATTTGTATAGTCATGACATTCTAGTTGTAAAATCGAAAATTTTCAAAAAATGTTTTTTCTATCGAAAAATTTAAAATTTGATCATTTTTGGCTTATTTATACTTAGTCCAGTCATAAAGGACCTCTATGTATACATTTTGACTTACTTGGATCAAAATTTCAATGATTTGTATAGTCATGACTCTCATGTGGAAAAATCGAAAATTTTCAAAAAATGTTTTTTCTATCGAAAATGTCAAATTTGATCATTTTTGGCTTATTTATACTAAGTCCAGTCATAAAGGACCTCTATGTATACATTTTGACTTACTTGGATCAAAATTTCAATGATTTGTATAGTCATGACATTATAGTTGTAAAATCGGAAATTTTCAAAAAATCTTTTTTCTATCGAAAATGTCAAATTTGATCATTTTTGGCTTATTTATACTTAGTCCAGTCATAAACGACCTCTATGTATACATTTTGACTAACTTGGATCAAAATTTCAATGATTTGTATAGACATGACTCTCATGTGGAAAAATCGAAAATTTTCAAAAAATGTTTTTTGTATCGAAAAATGTCAAATTTGATCATTTTTGGCTTATTTATACTTAGTCCAGTCATAAAGGACCTCTATGTATACATTTTGACCTACTTGGATCAAAATTTCAATGATTTGTATAGTCATGACTCTCATGTTGAAAAATCGAAAATTTTCAAAAAATGTTTTTCTATCGAAAAATGTCAAATTTGATCATTTTTGGCTTATTTATACTTAGTCCAGTCATAAAGGTCCTCTATGTATACATTTTGAATTACTTGGATCAAAATTTCAATGATTTGTATAGTCATGACATTCTAGTTGTAAAATCGAAAATTTTCAAAAAATGTTTTTTCTATCGAAAAATTTCAAATTTGATCATTTTTGGCTTATTTATACTTAGTCCAGTCATAAAGGACCACTATGTATACATTTTGACTTACTTGGATCAAAATTTCAATGATTTGTATAGTCATGACTCTCATGTTGAAAAATCGAAAATTTTCAAAAAATGTTTTTTCTATCGAAAAATGTCAAATTTGATCATTTTTGGCTTATTTATACTTAGTCCAGTCATAAACGACCTCTATGTATACATTTTGACTTACTTGGATCAAAATTTCAATGGTTGTATAGACACGACTCTCATGTTGAAAAATCGAAAATTTTCAAAAAATGCTTTTTCTATCGCAAAATGTCAAATTTGATCATTTTTGGCTTATTTATACTTAGTCCAGTCATTAAGGACCTCTTTGTATACATTTTGACTTACTTGGATCAAAATTTCAATGATTTGTATAGTCATGACATTCCAGTTGTAAAATCGGAAATTTTCAAAAAAAGTTTTTTCTATCGAAAAATGTCAAATTTGATCATTTTTGGCTTATTTATACTTAGTCCAGTCATAAACGACCTCTATGTATACATTTTGACTTACTCGGATCAAAATTTCAATGATTTGTATAGTCATGACTCTCATGTTGAAAAATCGGAAATTTTCAAAAAATGTTTTATCTATCGAAAAATGTCAGATTTGATCATTTTTGGCTTATTCATACTTAGTCCAGTCATAAAAGACCTCTATGTAAACAGTTTGACTTACTTGGATCAAAATTTCAATGATTTGTATAGTCATGACATTCTAGTTGTAAAATCGAAAATTTTCAAAAAATGTTTTTTCTATCGAAATATGTCAAATTTGATCATTTTTGGCTTATTTATACTTAGTTCAGTCATAAACGACCTCTATGTATACATTTTGACTTACTTGGATCCAAATTTCAATGATTTGTATAGTCATGACTCTCATGTTTAAAAATCGAAAATTTAAAAAAAATGTTTTTTTCTATCGAAAAATGTCAAATTTGATCATTTTTGGCTTATTTATACTTAGCCCAGTCATAAACGACCTCTTTGTATACATTTTGACTTACTTGGATCAAAATTTCAATGATTTGTATAGACACGACTCTCATGTGGAAAAATCGAAAATTTTCAAAAAATTTTTTTTCTATCGAAAAATGTCAAATTTGATCATTTTTGGCTTATTTATACTTAGTCCAGTCATTAAGGACCTCTTTGTATACATTTTGACTCACTTGGATCAAAATTTCAATGATTTGTATAGTCATGACATTCTAGTTGTAAAATCGGAAATTTTCAAAAAATGTTTTTTTTATCGAAAAATGTCAAATTTGATCATTTTTGGCTTATTTATACTTATTCCAGTCATAAACGACCTCTATGTATACATTTTGACTTACTTGGATCAAAATTTCAATGATTTGTATAGTCATGACTCTCATGTTGAAAAATCGAAAATTTTCAAAAAATGTTTTATCTATCGAAAAATGTCAAATTTGATCATTTTTGGCTTATTTATACTTAGTCCAGTCATAAACGACCCTTATGTATACATTTTGACTTACTTGGATCAAAATTTCAATGATTTGTATAGTCATGACTCTCATGTTGAAAAATCGGAAATTTTCAAAAAATGTTTTTTCTATCGAAAAATGTCAAATTTGATCATTTTTGGCTTATTTATACTTAGTCCAGTCATAAACGACCCTTATGTATACATTTTGACTTACTTGGATCAAAATTTCAATGATTTGTATAGTCATGACTCTCATGTTGAAAAATCGAAAATTTAAAAAAAATGTTTTTTCTATCGAAAAATGTCAAATTTGATCATTTTTGGCTTATTTATACTTAGTCCAGTCATAAAGGACCTCTATGTATACATTTTGACTTACTTGGATCAAAATTTCAATGATTTGTATAGTCATGACTCTCATGTTGAAAAATCGAAAATTTTCAAAAAATGTTTTATCTAGCGAAAAATGTCAAATTTGATCATTTTTGGCTTATTCATACTTAGTCCAGTCATAAATTACCTCTATGTATACATTTTGACTTACTTGGATCAAAATTTCAATGATTTGCATAGTCATGACATTCTAGTAGTAAAATCGAAAATTTTCAAAAAATGTTTTTTCTATCGAAAAATGTCAAATTTGATCATTTTTGGCTTATTTATACTTAGTCCAGTCATTAAGGACCTCTTTGTATACATTTTGACTCACTTGGATCAAAATTTCAATGATTTGTATAGTCATGACATTCTAGTTGTAAAATCGGAAATTTTCAAAAAATGTTTTTTTTTATCGAAAAATGTCAAATTTGATCATTTTTGGCTTATTTATACTTATTCCAGTCATAAACGACCTCTATGTATACATTTTGACTTACTTGGATCAAAATTTCAATGATTTGTATAGTCATGACTCTCATGTTGAAAAATCGAAAATTTTCAAAAAATGTTTTATCTATCGAAAAATGTCAAATTTGATCATTTTTGGCTTATTTATACTTAGCCCAGTCATAAACGACCCTTATGTATACATTTTGACTTACTTGGATCAAAATTTCAATGATTTGTATAGTCATGACTCTCATGTTGAAAAATCGGAAATTTTCAAAAAATGTTTTTTCTATCGAAAAATGTCAAATTTGATCATTTTTGGCTTATTTATACTTAGTCCAGTCATAAAGGACCTCTATGTATACATTTTGACTTACTTGGATCAAAATTTCAATGATTTGTATAGTCATGACTCTCATGTTTAAAAATCGAAAATTTTCAAAAAATGTTTTTTCTATCGAAAAATGTCAAATTAGATCATTTTTGGCTTATTTATACTTAGTCCAGTCATAAAGGACCTCTATGTATACATTTTGACTTACTTGGATCAAAATTTCAATTATTTGTATAGTCATGACTCTCATGTTGAAAAATCGAAAATTTTCAAAAAATGTTTTTTCTATCGAAAAATGTCAAATTTGATCATTTTTGGCTTATTTATACTTAGTCCAGTCATAAAGGACCTCTATGTATACATTTTGACTTACTTGGATCAAAATTTCAATGATTTGTATAGTCATGACTCTCATGTTTAAAAATCGAAAATTTTCAAAAAATGTTTTTTCTATAGAAAAATTTCAAATTTGATCATTTTTGGCTTATTTATACTTAGTCCAGTCATAAAGGACCTCTATGTATACATTTTGACTTACTTGGATCAAAATTTCAATGATTTGTATAGTCATGACTCTCATGTTGAAAAATCGAAAATTTAAAAAAAATGTTTTTCTATCGAAAAATGTCAAATTTGATCATTTTTGGCTTATTTATACTTAGTCCAGTCATAAAGGACCTCTATGTATACATTTTGACTTACTTGGATCAAAATTTCAGTGATTTGTATAGTCATGACTCTCATGTTGAAAAATCGAAAATTTTCAAAAAATGTTTTTTCTATCGAAAAATGTCAAATTTGATCATTTTTGGCTTATTTATACTTAGTCCAGTCATAAAGGACCTCTATGTATACATTTTGACTTACTTGGATCAAAATTTCAATGATTTGTATAGTCATGACTCTCATGTGGAAAAATCGAAAATTTTCAAAAAATGTTTTTTCTATCGAAAAATGTCAAATTTGATCATTTTTGGCTTATTTATACTTAGTCTAGTCATAAAAGAACCTCTATGTATACATTTTGACTTACTTGGATCAAAATTTCAATGATTTGTATAGTCATGACTCTCATGTTGAAAAATCGGAAATTTTCAAAAAATGTTTTTTTCTTTCGAAAAATGTCAAATTTGATCATTTTTGGCTTATTTATACTTAGTCCAGTCATAAAGGACCTCTATGTATACATTTTGACTTACTTGGATCAAAATTTCAATGATTTGTATAGTCATGACTCTCATGTTTAAAAATCGAAAATTTTCAAAAAATGTATTTTCTATCGAAAAATGTCAAATTAGATCATTTTTGGCTTATTTATACTTAGTCCAGTCATAAAGGACCTCTATGTATACATTTTGACTTACTTGGAT
The DNA here is from genome assembly GCF_905475395.1 of Chrysoperla carnea. NCBI lineage: Eukaryota > Metazoa > Arthropoda > Insecta > Neuroptera > Chrysopidae > Chrysoperla > Chrysoperla carnea. The sequence goes on from NW_025408296.1 coordinate 78,239, forward strand.
CAAAATTTCAATGATTTGTATAGTCATGACTCTCATGTTGAAAAATCGGAAATTTTCAAAAAATGTTTTTTCTATCGAAAAATGTCAAATTTGATCATTTTTGGCTTATTTATACTTAGTCCAGTCATAAACGACCCTTATGTATACATTTTGACTTACTTGGATCAAAATTTCAATGATTTGTATAGTCATGACTCTCATGTTGAAAAATCGAAAATTTAAAAAAAATGTTTTTTCTATCGAAAAATGTCAAATTTGATCATTTTTGGCTTATTTATACTTAGTCCAGTCATAAAGGACCTCTATGTATACATTTTGACTTACTTGGATCAAAATTTCAATGATTTGTATAGTCATGACTCTCATGTTGAAAAATCGAAAATTTTCAAAAAATGTTTTATCTAGCGAAAAATGTCAAATTTGATCATTTTTGGCTTATTCATACTTAGTCCAGTCATAAATTACCTCTATGTATACATTTTGACTTACTTGGATCAAAATTTCAATGATTTGCATAGTCATGACATTCTAGTTGTAAAATCGAAAATTTTCAAAAAATGTTTTTTCTATCGAAAAATGTCAAATTTGATCATTTTTGGCTTATTTATACTTAGTCCAGTCATTAAGGACCTCTTTGTATACATTTTGACTCACTTGGATCAAAATTTCAATGATTTGTATAGTCATGACATTCTAGTTGTAAAATCGGAAATTTTCAAAAAATGTTTTTTTTTTATCGAAAAATGTCAAATTTGATCATTTTTGGCTTATTTATACTTATTCCAGTCATAAACGACCTCTATGTATACATTTTGACTTACTTGGATCAAAATTTCAATGATTTGTATAGTCATGACTCTCATGTTGAAAAATCGAAAATTTTCAAAAAATGTTTTATCTATCGAAAAATGTCAAATTTGATCATTTTTGGCTTATTTATACTTAGTCCAGTCATAAACGACCCTTATGTATACATTTTGACTTACTTGGATCAAAATTTCAATGATTTGTATAGTCATGACTCTCATGTTGAAAAATCGGAAATTTTCAAAAAATGTTTTTTCTATCGAAAAATGTCAAATTTGATCATTTTTGGCTTATTTATACTTAGTCCAGTCATAAAGGACCTCTATGTATACATTTTGACTTACTTGGATCAAAATTTCAATGATTTGTATAGTCATGACTCTCATGTTTAAAAATCGAAAATTTTCAAAAAATGTTTTTTCTATCGAAAAATGTCAAATTAGATCATTTTTGGCTTATTTATACTTAGTCCAGTCATAAAGGACCTCTATGTATACATTTTGACTTACTTGGATCAAAATTTCAATTATTTGTATAGTCATGACTCTCATGTTGAAAAATCGAAAATTTTCAAAAAATGTTTTTTCTATCGAAAAATGTCAAATTTGATCATTTTTGGCTTATTTATACTTAGTCCAGTCATAAAGGACCTCTATGTATACATTTTGACTTACTTGGATCAAAATTTCAATGATTTGTATAGTCATGACTCTCATGTTTAAAAATCGAAAATTTTCAAAAAATGTTTTTTTCTATAGAAAAATTTCAAATTTGATCATTTTTGGCTTATTTATACTTAGTCCAGTCATAAAGGACCTCTATGTATACATTTTGACTTACTTGGATCAAAATTTCAATGATTTGTATAGTCATGACTCTCATGTTGAAAAATCGAAAATTTAAAAAAAATGTTTTTCTAACGAAAAATGTCAAATTTGATCATTTTTGGCTTATTTATACTTAGTCTAGTCATAAAAGAACCTCTATGTATACATTTTGACTTACTTGGATCAAAATTTCAATGATTTGTATAGTCATGACTCTCATGTTGAAAAATCGAAAATTTTCAAAAAATGTTTTTTTCTATCGCAAAATGTCAAATTTGAGCATTTTTTGGCTTATTTATACTTAGTCCAGTCATAAGGGACCTCTATGTATACATTTTGACTTACTTGGATCAAAATTTCAATGATTTGTATAGTCATGACTCTCATGTGGAAAAATCGAAAATTTTCAAAAATGTTTTTTCTAACGAAAAATGTCAAATTTGATCATTTTTGGCTTATTTATACTTAGTCCAGTCATAAAGGACCTCTATGTATACATTTTGACTTACTTGGATCAAAATTTCAATGATTTGTATAGTCATGACTCTCATGTGGAAAAATCGAAAATTTTCAAAAAATGTTTTTTTCTATCGAAAAATGTCAAATTTGATCATTTTTGGCTTATCTATACTTAGTCTAGTCATAAAAGAACCTCTATGTATACATTTTGACTTACTTGGATCAAAATTTCAATGATTTGTATAGTCATGACTCTCATGTTGAAAAATCGAAAATTTTCAAAAAATGTTTTTTCTATCGAAAAATGTCAAATTTGAGCATTTTTGGCTTATTTATACTTAGTCCAGTCATAAGGGACCTCTATGTATACATTTTGACTTACTTGGATCAAAATTTCAATGATTTGTATAGTCATGACTCTCATGAGGAAAAATCGAAAATTTTCAAAAATGTTTTTTTCTAACGAAAAATGTCAAATTTGATCATTTTTGGCTTATTTATACTTAGTCCAGTCATAAAGGACCTCTATGTATACATTTTGACTTACTTGGATCAAAATTTCAATGATTTGTATAGTCATGACTCTCATGTGGAAAAATCGAAAATTTTCAAAAAATGTTTTTTCTATCGAAAATGTCAAATTTGATCATTTTTGGCTTATTTATACTTAGTCCAGTCATAAAGGACCTCTTTGTATACATTTTGACTTACTTGGATCAAAATTTCAATGATTTGTATAGTCATGACTCTCATGTGGAAAAATCGAAAATTTTCAAAAAATGTTTTTTCTATCGAAAATGTCAAATTTGATCATTTTTGGCTTATTTATACTTAGTCCAGTCATAAAGGATCTCTATGTATACATTTTGACTTACTTGGATCAAAATTTCAATGATTTGTATAGTCATGACTCTCATGTTGAAAAATCGAAAATTTTCAAAAAATGTTTTTTCTATCGAAAAATGTCAAATTTGATCATTTTTGGCTTATTTATACTTAGTCCAGTCATAAATGACCTCTATGTATACATTTTGACTTACTTGGATCAAAATTTCAATGATTTGTATGGACATGACTCTCATGTGGAAAAATCGAAAATTTTCAAAAAATGTTTTTTCTATCGAATAATGTCAAATTTGATCATTTTTGGCTTATTTATACATAGTCCATTCATAAAGGACCTCTATGTATACATTTTGACTTTCTTGGATCAAAATTTCAATGATTTGTATAGACATGACTCTCATGTGGAAAAATCGAAAATTTTCAAAAAATGTTTTTTCTATCGAAAAATGTCAAATTTGATCATTTTTGGCTTATTTATACTTAGTCCAGTCATAAAGGACCTCTATGTATACATTTTGACTTACTTGGATCAAAATTTCAATGATTTGTATAGTCATGACTCTCATGTTTAAAAATCGAAAATTTTCAAAAAATGTTTTTTCTATCGAAAAATGTCAAATTTGATCATTTTTGGCTTATATATACTTAGTCCAGTCATAAAGGACCTCTATGTATACATTTTGACTTACTTGGATCAAAATTTCAATGATTTGTATAGTCATGACATTCTACTTGTAAAATCGGAAATTTTCAAAAAATGTTTTTTCTATCGAAAAATGTCAAATTTGATCATTTTTGGCTTAATTATACTTAGTCCAGTCATAAACGACCTCTATGTATACATTTTGACTTACTTGGATCAAAATTTCAATGATTTGTATAGTCATGATTCTCATGTTGAAAAATCGAAAATTTTCCAAAAAATGTTTTTTTCTATCGAAAAATGTCAAATTTGATCATTTTTGGCTTATTTATACTTAGTTCAGTCATAAAGGACCTCTATGTATACATTTTGACTTACTTGGATCAAAATTTCAATGATTTGTATAGTCATGATATTCTAGTTGTAAAATCGAAAATTTTCAAAAAATGTGTTTTTCTATCGAAAAATGTCAAATTTGATCATTTTTTGGCTTATTTATACTTAGTCCAGTCATAAAAGACCTCTATGTATACATTTTGACTTACTTGGATCAAAATTTCAAAGATTTGTATAGTCATGACATTCTAGTTGTAAAATCGGAAATTTAAAAAAAAATGTTTTTTTTCTATCGAAAAATGTCAAATTTGATCATTTTTGGCTTATTTATACTTAGTCCAGTCATAAAGGACCTCTATGTATACATTTTGACTTACTTGGATCAAAATTTCAATGATTTGTATAGTCAAGACTCTCATGTGGAAAAATCGAAAATTTTCAAAAAATGTTTTTTTCTATCGAAAAATGTCAAATTTGTTCATTTTTGGCTTATTTATACTTAGTCCAGTCATAAAGGACCTCTATGTATACATTTTGACTTACTTGGATCAAAATTTCATTGATTTGTATAGTCATGACTCTCATGTTGAAAAATCGAAAATTTTCAAAAAATGTTTTTTCTATCGAAAAATGTCAAATTTGATCATTTTTGACTTACTTGGATCAAAATTTCAATGATTTGTATAGTCATGACTCTCATGTTGAAAAATCGAAAATTTAAAAAAAATGTTTTTTTCTATCGAAAAATGTCAAATTTGATCATTTTTGGCTTATTTATACTTAGTCCAGTCATAAAGGACCTCTATGTATACATTTTGACTTACTTGGATCAAACTTTCAATGATTTGTATAGTCATGACTCTCATGTTGAAAAATCGAAAATTTAAAAAAAAATGTTTTTTCTATCGAAAAATGTCAAATTTGATCATTTTTGGCTTATTTATACTTAGTCCAGTCATAAAGGACCTCTATGTATACATTTTGACTTACTTGGATCAAAATTTCAATGATTTGTATAGACATGACTCTCATGTGGAAAAATCGAAAATTTTCAAAAAATGTTTTTTCTATCGAAAAATGTCAAATTTGATCATTTTTGGCTTATTTATACTTAGTCCAGTCATTAGGGACCTCTTTGTATACATTTTGACTTACTTGGATCAAAATTTCAATGATTTGTATAGTCATGACATTCTCGTTGTAAAATCGAAAATTTTCAAAAATGTTTTTTCTATCGCAAAATGTCAAATTTGATCATTTTTGGCTTATTTATACTTAGTCCAGTCATAAAGGACCTCTATGTATACATTTTGACTTACTTGGATCAAAATTTCAGTGATTTGTATAGTCATGACTCTCATGTTGAAAAATCGAAAATTTTCAAAAAATGTTTTTTCTATCGAAAAATGTCAAATTTGATCATTTTTGGCTTATTTATACTTAGTCCAGTCATAAAGGACTTCTATGTATACATTTTTGACTTAATTGGATCAAAATTCAAAGATTTGTATAGACATGACTATCATGTGGAAAAAATCGAAATTTTTCAAAAATGTTTTTTTCTATCGAAAAATGTCAAATTTGATCATTTTTGGCTTATTTATACTTAGTCCAGTCATAAAGGACCTCTATGTATACATTTTGACTTACTTGGATCAAAATTTCAATGATTTGTATAGACATGACTCTCATGTGGGAAAAATCGAAAAATTTTCAAAAAATGTTTTTTCTATCGAAAAATGTCAAATTTGATCATTTTTGGCTTATTTATACTTAGTCCAGTCATAAAGGACCTCTATGTATACATTTTGACTTACTTGGATCAAAATTTCAATGATTTGTATAGTCATGACTCTCATGTGGAAAAATCGAAAATTTTCAAAAATGTTTTTTCTAACGAAAAATGTCAAATTTGATCATTTTTGGCTTATTTATACTTAGTCCAGTCATAAAGGACCTCTATGTATACATTTTGGACTTACTTGGATCAAAATTTCAATGATTTGTATAGTCATGACTCTCATGTGGAAAAATCGAAAATTTTCAAAAAATGTTTTTTCTATCGAAAAATGTCAAATTTGTTCATTTTTGGCTTATTTATACTTAGTCCAGTCATAAAGGACCTCTCTGTATACATTTTGACTTACTTGGATCAAAATTTCATTGATTTGTATAGTCATGACTCTCATGTTGAAAAATCGAAAATTTTCAAAAAATGTTTTTTCTATCGAAAAATGTCAAATTTGATCATTTTTGGCTTATTTATACTTAGTTCACTCATAAAGGACTTCTATGTATACATTTTGACTTACTTGGATCAAAATTTCAATGATTTGTATAGTCATAACTCTCATGTGGAAAAATCGAAAATTTTCAAAAATGTTTTTTCTATCGCAAAATGTCAAATTTTAACATTTTTGGCTTATTTATGCTTAGTCCAGTCATAAAGGACCTCTATGTATACATTTTGACTTACTTGGATCAAAATTTCAGTGATTTGTATAGTCATGACTCTCATGTTGAAAATCGAAAATTTTCAAAAAATGTTTTTTTCTATCGAAAAATGTCAATTTGATCATTTTTGGCTTATTCATACTTAGTCCAGTCATAAAGGACCTCTATGTATACATTTTGACTTACTTGGATCAAAATTTCAATGATTTGTATAGTCATGACATTCTCGTTGTAAAATCGAAAATTTTCAAAAAATGTATTTTCTATCGAAAAATGTCAAATTTGATCATTTTTGGCTTATTTATACTTAGTCCAGTCATAAAGGACCTCTATGTATACATTTTGACTTACTTGGATCAAAATTTCAGTGATTTGTATAGTCATGACTCTCATGTTGAAAAATCGAAAATTTTCAAAAAATGTTTTTTCTATCGAAAAATGTCAAATTTGATCATTTTTGGCTTATTTATACTTAGTCCAGTCATAAAGGACTTCTATGTATACATTTTGACTTAATTGGATCAAAATTTCAAAGATTTGTATAGACATGACTATCATGTGGAAAAATCGAAAATTTTCAAAAATGTTTTTTCTATCGCAAAATGTCAAATTTGATCATTTTTGGCTTATTTATACTTAGTCCAGTCATAAAGGACCTCTATGTATACATTTTGACTTACTTGGATCAAAATTTCAATGATTTGTATAGTCAAGACTCTCATGTGGAAAAATCGAAAATTTTCAAAAATGTTTTTTCTATCGAAAAATGTCAAATTTGATCATTTTTGGCTTATTTATACTTAGTCCAGTCATAAAGGACCTCTATGTATACATTTTGACTTACTTGGATCAAAATTTCAATGATTTGTATAGTCATGACTCTCATGTGGAAAAATCGAAAATTTTCAAAAATGTTTTTTTCTAACGAAAAATGTCAAATTTGATCATTTTTGGCTTATTTATACTTAGTCCAGTCATAAAGGACCTCTATGTATACATTTTGACTTACTTGGATCAAAATTTCAATGATTTGTATAGTCATGACTCTCATGTGGAAAAATCGAAAATTTTCAAAAAATGTTTTTTCTATCGAAAAAATGTCAAATTTGTTCATTTTTGGCTTATTTATACTTAGTCCAGTCATAAAGGACCTCTATGTATACATTTTGACTTACTTGGATCAAAATTTCATTGATTTGTATAGTCATGACTCTCATGTTGAAAAATCGAAAATTTTCAAAAAATGTTTTTTCTATCGAAAAATGTCAAATTTGATCATTTTTGGCTTATTTATACTTAGTTCACTCATAAAGGACTTCTATGTATACATTTTGACTTACTTGGATCAAAATTTCAATGATTTGTATAGTCATAACTCTCATGTGGAAAAATCGAAAATTTTCAAAAATGTTTTTTTCTATCGCAAAATGTCAAATTTGATCATTTTTGGCTTATTTATACTTAGTCCAGTCATAAAGGACCTCTATGTATACATTTTGACTTACTTGGATCAAATTTCAGTGATTTGTATAGTCATGACTCTCATGTTGAAAAATCGAAAATTTTCAAAAAATGTTTTTTCTATCGAAAAATGTCAAATTTGATCATTTTTGGCTTATTCATACTTAGTCCAGTCATAAAGGACCTCTATGTATACATTTTGACTTACTTGGATCAAAATTTCAATGATTTGTATAGTCATGACATTCTAGTTGTAAAATCGAAAATTTTCAAAAAATGTATTTTCTATCGAAAAATGTCAAATTTGATCATTTTTGGCTTATTTATACTTAGTCTAGTCATAAAAGAACCTCTATGTATACATTTTGACTTACTTGGATCAAAATTTCAATGATTTGTATAGTCATGACTCTCATGTTGAAAAATCGAAAATTTTCAAAAATGTTTTTTCTATCGCAAAATGTCAAATTTGAGCATTTTTGGCTTATTTATACTTAGTCCAGTCATAAGGGACCTCTATGTATACATTTTGACTTACTTGGATCAAAATTTCAATGATTTGTATAGTCATGACTCTCATGTGGAAAAATCGAAAATTTTCAAAAATGTTTTTTCTAACGAAAAATGTCAAATTTGATCATTTTTGGCTTATTTATACTTAGTCCAGTCATAAAGGACCTCTATGTATACATTTTGACTTACTTGGATCAAAATTTCAATGATTTGTATAGTCATGACTCTCATGTGGAAAAATCGAAAATTTTCAAAAAATGTTTTTTCTATCGAAAAATGTCAAATTTGATCATTTTTGGCTTATCTATACTTAGTCTAGTCATAAAAGAACCTCTATGTATACATTTTGACTTACTTGGATCAAAATTTTAATGATTTGTATAGTCATGACTCTCATGTTGAAAAATCGAAAATTTTCAAAAAATGTTTTTTCTATCGAAAAATGTCAAATTTGATCATTTTTGGCTTATTTATACCTAGTCCAGTCATAAAGGACCTCTATGTTTACATTTTGACTTACTTGGATCAAAATTTCAATGATTTGTATAGTCATGACTCTCATGTGGAAAAATCGAAAATTTTCAAAAAATGTTTTTTTCTATCGAAAATGTCAAATTTGATCATTTTTGGCTTATTTATACTTAGTCCAGTCATAAAGGACCTCTTTGTATACATTTTGACTACTTGGATCAAAATTTCAATGATTTGTATAGTCATGACTCTCTTGTGGAAAAATCGAAAATTTTCAAAAAATGTTTTTTCTATCGAAAATGTCAAATTTGATCATTTTTGGCTTATTTATACTTAGTCCAGTCATAAAGGATCTCTATGTATACATTTTGACTTACTTGGATCAAAATTTCAATGATTTTGTATAGTCATGACTCTCATGTTTAAAAATCGAAAATTTTCAAAAAATGTTTTTTCTATCGAAAAATGTCAAATTTGATCATTTTTTGGCTTATTTATACTTAGTCCAGTCATAAATGACCTCTATGTATACATTTTGACTTACTTGGATCAAAATTTCAATGATTTGTATGGACATGACTCTCATGTGGAAAAATCGAAAAATTTTCAAAAAATGTTTTTTCTATCGAAAAATGTCAAATTTGATCATTTTTGGCTTATTTATCTTAGTCCAGTCATAAAGGACCTCTATGTATACATTTTGACTTACTTGGATCAAAATTTCAATGATTTGTATAGTCATGACATTCTAGTTGTAAAATCGGAAATTTTCAAAAAATGTTTTTTCTATCGAAAAATGTCAAATTTGATCATTTTTTGGCTTAATTATACTTAGTCCAGTCATAAACGACCTCTATGTATACATTTTTGACTTACTTGGATCAAAATTTCAATGATTTGTATAGTCATGATTCTCATGTTGAAAAATCGAAAATTTTCAAAAAATGTTTTTTCTATCGAAAAATGTCAAATTTGATCATTTTTGGCTTATTCATACTTAGTTCAGTCATAAAGGACCTCTATGTATACATTTTGACTTACTTGG
>NW_025408297.1:0-2500 GCF_905475395.1 Chrysoperla carnea
CTCAGAAAATTAAAAAAATCGAGTAAACAGATTCGCTCCGATTTGGATGAAAATCATTTTCTAGAGTAATTTCAACCTGGAAAATACAAAAATCGTGTTCATTTGACGATTCGATGCTTAGTTTCAACAATATCGGCAAAAATTATACCATAAGGTCGATTTTCTCAGAAACTAATATTCGAATCATCAAATGAATACGAATTTTGTATTTTTTGGCTCAAAATTACCTTTTATACAAAGTTTGAGCGAAATTGGAGACATAAAATTACTTTCGATTTTTCGAATTTTTTCAAAGGGGGGGTCGGCCTCAGAAAATTAAAAAAATCGAGTAAACAGATTCGCTCCGATTTGGATGAAAATCATTTTCTAGAGTAATTTCAACCTGGAAAATACAAAAATCGTGTTCATTTGACGATTCGATGCTTAGTTTCAACAATATCGGCAAAAATTATACCATAAGGTCGATTTTCTCAGAAACTAATATTCGAATCATCAAATGAATACGAATTTTGTATTTTTTGGCTCAAAATTACCTTTTATACAAAGTTTGAGCGAAATTGGAGACATAAAATTACTTTCGATTTTTCGAATTTTTTCAAAGGGGGGGTCGGCCTCAGAAAATTAAAAAAATCGAGTAAACAGATTCGCTCCGATTTGGATGAAAATCATTTTCTAGAGTAATTTCAACCTGGAAAATACAAAAATCGTGTTCATTTGACGATTCGATGCTTAGTTTCAACAATATCGGCAAAAATTATACCATAAGGTCGATTTTCTCAGAAACTAATATTCGAATCATCAAATGAATACGAATTTTGTATTTTTTGGCTCAAAATTACCTTTTATACAAAGTTTGAGCGAAATTGGAGACATAAAATTACTTTCGATTTTTCGAATTTTTTCAAAGGGGGGGTCGGCCTCAGAAAATTAAAAAAATCGAGTAAACAGGTTCGCTCCGATTTGGATGAAAATCATCTTCTAGAGTAATTTCAACCTGGAAAATACAAAAATCGTGTTCATTTGACGATTCGATGCTTAGTTTCAACAATATCGGCAAAAATTATACCATAAGGTCGATTTTCTCAGAAACTAATATTCGAATCATCAAATGAATACGAATTTTGTATTTTTTGGCTCAAAATTACCTTTTATACAAAGTTTGAGCGAAATTGGAGACATAAAATTACTTTCGATTTTTCGAATTTTTTCAAAGGGGGGGTCGGCCTCAGAAAATTAAAAAAATCGAGTAAACAGATTCGCTCCGATTTGGATGAAAATCATTTTCTAGAGTAATTTCAACCTGGAAAATACAAAAATCGTGTTCATTTGACGATTCGATGCTTAGTTTCAACAATATCGGCAAAAATTATACCATAAGGTCGATTTTCTCAGAAACTAATATTCGAATCATCAAATGAATACGAATTTTGTATTTTTTGGCTCAAAATTACCTTTTATACAAAGTTTGAGCTAAATTGGAGACATAAAATTACTTTCGATTTTTCGAATTTTTTCAAAGGGGGGGTCGGCCTCAGAAAATTAAAAAAATCGAGTAAACAGATTCGCTCCGATTTGGATGAAAATCATTTTCTAGAGTAATTTCAACCTGGAAAATACAAAAATCGTGTTCATTTGACGATTCGATGCTTAGTTTCAACAATATCGGCAAAAATTATACCATAAGGTCGATTTTCTCAGAAACTAATATTCGAATCATCAAATGAATACGAATTTTGTATTTTTTGGCTCAAAATTACCTTTTATACAAAGTTTGAGCGAAATTGGAGACATAAAATTACTTTCGATTTTTCGAATTTTTTCAAAGGGGGGGTCGGCCTCAGAAAATTAAAAAAATCGAGTAAACAGATTCGCTCCGATTTGGATGAAAATCATTTTCTAGAGTAATTTCAACCTGGAAAATACAAAAATCGTGTTCATTTGACGATTCGATGCTTAGTTTCAACAATATCGGCAAAAATTATACCATAAGGTCGATTTTCTCAGAAACTAATATTCGAATCATCAAATGAATACGAATTTTGTATTTTTTGGCTCAAAATTACCTTTTATACAAAGTTTGAGCGAAATTGGAGACATAAAATTACTTTCGATTTTTCGAATTTTTTCAAAGGGGGGGTCGGCCTCAGAAAATTAAAAAAATCGAGTAAACAGATTCGCTCCGATTTGGATGAAAATCATTTTCTAGAGTAATTTCAACCTGGAAAATACAAAAATCGTGTTCATTTGACGATTCGATGCTTAGTTTCAACAATATCGGCAAAAATTATACCATAAGGTCGATTTTCTCAGAAACTAATATTCGAATCATCAAATGAATACGAATTTTGTATTTTTTGGCTCAAAATTACCTTTTATACAAAGTTTGAGCGAAAAATTTCCGGGAAATTCGTGAAAATGGAAATCGTTGGGTTGGGTTGGGTTGGGTTGGGTTGGGTTGGGTTGGGTTGGGTTGGGTTGGGTTGGGTTGGATTGGGTTGGG
>NW_025408298.1:0-86830 GCF_905475395.1 Chrysoperla carnea
AATTGAAATTTTGATCCAAGTAAGTCAAAATGTATACATAGAGGTCCTTTATGACTGGACTAAGTATAAATAAGCCAAAAATGATCAAATTTGACATTTTTCGATATAAAAAACATTTTTGAAAATTTTCGATTTTTCAACTAGAATGTCATGACTATACAAATCATTGAAATTTTGATCCAAGTAAGTCAAAATGTATATATAGAGGTCGTTTATGACTGGACTAAGTATAAATAAGCCAAAAATGATCAAATTTGACATTTTCGATAGAAAAAAACATTTTTTGAAAATTTTCGATTTTTCAACTAGAATGTCATGACTACACAAATCATTGAAATTTTGATCGAAGTAAGTCAAAATGTATACATAGAGGTCGTTTATGACTGGACTAAGTATAAATAAGCCAAAAATGATCAAATTTGACATTTTTCGATAGAAAAAACATTTTTTGAAAATTTCCCATTTTACAACTAGAATGTCATGACTATACAAATCATTGAAATTTTGATCCAAGTAAGTCAAAATGTATACATAGAGGTCCTTTATGACTGGACTAAGTATAAATAAGCCAAAAATGATCATATTTGATATTTTTGGATAGAAAAAACATTTTTTGAAAATTTTCGATTTTTCAACATGAGAGTCATGACTATACAAATCATTGAAATTTTGATCCAAGTAAGTCAAAATGTATACATAGAGGTCCTTCATGACTGGACTAAGTATAAATAAGCCAAAATGATCAAATTTGACATTTTTCGATAGAAAAAACATTTTTTGAAAATTTTCGATTTTTCAACATGAGACTCATGACTATACAAATCATTGAAATTTTGATCCAAGTAAGTCAAAATGTATACATAGAGGTCCTTTATGACTGGACTAAGTATAAATAAGCCAAAAATGATCAAATTTGATATTTTTGGATAGAAAAAACATTTTTTGAAAATTTTCGATTTTTCAACATGAGAGTCATGACTATACAAATCATTGAAATTTTGATCCAAGTAAGTCAAAATGTAAACATAGAGGTCCTTTATGACTGGACTAAGTATAAATAAGCCAAAAATGATCAAATTTGACATTTTTCGATAGAAAAAACATTTTTTGAAAATTTTCGATTTTTCAACATGAGAGTCATGACTATACAAATCATTGAAATTTTGATCCAAGTAAGTAAAAATGTATACATTGAGGTCGTTTATGACTGGACTAAGTATAAATAAGCCAAAAATGATCAAATTTGACATTTTTCGATAGAAAAAACATTTTTTGAAAATTTTCGATTTTTCAACATGAGCCTCATGACAATACAAATCATTGAAATTTGGATCCAAGTAAGTCAAAATGTATACATAGAGGTCCTTTATGACTGGACTAAGTATAAATAAGCCAAAAATGATCAAATTTTACATTTTTCGATAGAAAAAAAATTTTTTGAAAATTTTCGATTTTTCCACATGAGAGTCATGTCTATACAAATCATTGAAATTTTTGATTCAAGTAAGTAAAAATGTATACATAGAGGTCCTTTATGACTGGACTAAGTATAAATAAGCCAAAAATGATCAAATTTGACATTTTTCGATAAAAAAAAACATTTTTTGAAAATTTCCGATTTTTCAACATGAGAGTCATGACTATACAAATCATTGAAATTTTGATCCAAGTAAGTCAAATCGTATACAAAGAGGTCGTTTATGACTGGACTAAGTATAAATAAGTCAAATATGATCAAATTTGACATTTTTCGATAGAAAAAAACATTTTTTGAAAATTTTCGATTTTTCAACATGAGAGTCATGACTATACAATCATTGAAATTTGGATCCAAGTAGTCTAAATGTATACAAAGAGGTCGTTTATGACTGGACTAAGTATAAATAAGCCAAAATGATCAAATTTGACATTTTTCGATAGAAAAAACATTTTTTGAAAATTTTCGATTTTTCAACATGAGACTCATGACTATACAAATCATTGAAATTTTGATCCAAGTAAGTCAAAATGTATACATAGAGGTCCTTTATGACTGGACTAAGTATAAATAAGCCAAAAATGATCAAATTTGACATTTTTCGATAGGAAAAACATTTTTTGAAAATTTCCGATTTTACAACTAGAATGTCATGACTATACAAATCATTGAAATTTTGATCCAAGTAAGTCAAAATGTATACATACAGGTCCTTTATGACTGGACTAAGTATAAATAAGCCAAAAAGGATCAAAATTGACATTTTTCGATAGAAAAAACATTTTTTGAAAATTTTTGATTTTTCCACATGAGAGTCATGTCTATACAAATCATTGAAATTTTGATCCAAGTAAGTCCAAATGTATACATAGAGGTCGTTTATGACTGGACTAAGTATAAATAAGCCAAAAATGATCAAATTTGACATTTTTCGATAGAAAAAACATTTTTTGAAAATTTTCGATTTTACAACTAGAATGTCATGACTATACAAATCATTGAAATTTTGATCCAAGTAAGTCAAAATGTATACATAGAGGTCCTTTATGACTGGACTAAGTATAAATAAGCCAAAAATGATCAAATTTGACATTTTTCGATAGAAAAAACATTTTTTGAAAATTTTCGATTTTTCAACATGAGACTCATGACTATACAAAGCAATTAAATTTTGATCCAAGTAAGTCAAAATGTATACATAGAGGTCGTTTATGACTGGACTAAGTATAAATAAGCCAAAAATAACAAATTTGACATTTTTCGATAGAAAAAACATTTTTTGAAAATTTTTGATTTTTCAACATGAGAGTCATGACTATACAAATCATTGAAATTTTGATCCAAGTAAGTCAAAATGTATACATAGAGGTCGCTTATGACTGGACTAAGTATAAATAAGCCAAAAATGATCAAATTTGACATTTTTCGATAGAAAAAACATTTTTTGAAAATTTTCGATTTTTCAACATGAGAGTCATGACTATACAAATCATTGAAATTTTGATCCAAGTAAGTCAAAATGTATACATAGAGGTCCTTTATGACTGGACTAAGTATAAATAAGCCAAAAATGATCAAATTTGACATTTTTCGATATAAAAAACATTTTTTGAAAATTTTCGATTTTTCAACTAGAATGTCATGACTATACAAATCATTGAAATTTTGATCCAAGTAAGTCAAAATGTATATATAGAGGTCGTTTATGACTGGACTAAGTATAAATAAGCCAAAAATGATCAAATTTGACATTTTTCGATAGAAAAAACATTTTTTGAAAATTTTCGATTTTTCAACTAGAATGTCATGACTACACAAATCATTGAAATTTTGATCGAAGTAAGTCAAAATGTATACATAGAGGTCGTTTATGACTGGACTAAGTATAAATAAGCCAAAAATGATCAAATTTGACATTTTTCGATAGAAAAAACATTTTTTGAAAATTTCCGATTTTACAACTAGAATGTCATGACTATACAAATCATTGAAATTTTGATCCAAGTAAGTCAAAATGTATACATAGAGGTCCTTTATGACTGGACTAAGTATAAATAAGCCAAAAATGATCAAATTTGATATTTTTGGATAGAAAAAACATTTTTTGAAAATTTTCGATTTTTCAACATGAGAGTCATGACTATACAAATCATTGAAATTTTGATCCAAGTAAGTCAAAATGTATACATAGAGGTCCTTCATGACTGGACTAAGTATAAATAAGCCAAAATGATCAAATTTGACATTTTTCGATAGAAAAAACATTTTTTGAAAATTTTCGATTTTTCAACATGAGACTCATGACTATACAAATCATTGAAATTTTGATCCAAGTAAGTCAAAATGTATACATAGAGGTCCTTTATGACTGGACTAAGTATAAATAAGCCAAAAATGATCAAATTTGATATTTTTGGATAGAAAAAACATTTTTTGAAAATTTTCGATTTTTCAACATGAGAGTCATGACTATACAAATCATTGAAATTTTGATCCAAGTAAGTCAAAATGTAAACATAGAGGTCCTTTATGACTGGACTAAGTATAAATAAGCCAAAAATGATCAAATTTGACATTTTTCGATAGAAAAAACATTTTTTGAAAATTTTCGATTTTTCAACATGAGAGTCATGACTATACAAATCATTGAAATTTTGATCCAAGTAAGTCAAAATGTATACATTGAGGTCGTTTATGACTGGACTAAGTATAAATAAGCCAAAAATGATCAAATTTGACATTTTTCGATAGAAAAAACATTTTTTGAAAATTTTCGATATCTATACATGAGACTCATGACTTTACAAATCATTGAAATTTTGATCCAAGTAAGTCAAAATGTATACATAGAGATCCTTTATGATTCGACTAAGTATAAATAGGCCAAAAATGATCAAATTTGACATTTTTCGATAGAAAAAAACATTTTTTGAAAATTTCCGATTTTACAACTAGAATGTCATGACTATACAAATCATTGAAATTTTGATCCAAGTAAGTCAAAATGTATACATAGAGGTCTTTTATGACTGGACTAAGTATAAATAAGCCAAAAATGATCAAATTTGACATTTTTCGATAGAAAAAACAATTTTTGAACATTTTCGATTTTTCAACATGAGAGCCATGACTATACAAATCATTGAAATTTTGATCCAAGTAAGTCAAAATGTATACAAAGAGGTCGTTTATGACTGGACTAAGTATAAATAAGCCAAAAATGATCAAATTTGACATTTTTTGAGAGAAAAAACATTTTTTGAAAATTTTCGATTTTTCAACATGATACTCATGACTATACAAATCATTGAAATTTTGATCCAAGTAAGTCAAAATGTATACATAGAGGTCGTTTATGACTGGACTAAGCATAAATAAGGCAAAAATGATCAAATTTGACATTTTTCGATAGAAAAAACATTTTTTGAAAATTTCCGATTTTACAACTAGAATGTCATGACTATACAAATCATTGAAATTTTGATCCAAGTAAGTCAAAATGTATACATAGAGGTCCTTTATGACTGGACTAAATATAAATAAGCCAAAAATGATCAAATTTTACATTTTTCGATAGAAAAAACATTTTTTGAAAATTTTCGATTTTTCAACATGAGACTCATGACTATACAAATCATTGAAATTTTGATCCAAGTAAGTCAAAATGTATACATAGAGGTCCTTTATCACTGGACTAAGTATAAATAAGCCAAAAATGATCAAATTTGACATTTTTCGATAGAAAAAACATTTTTTGAAAATTTCCGATTTTACAACTAGAATGTCATGACTATACAAATCATTGAAATTTTGATCCAAGTAAGTCAAAGTGTATACATAGAGGTCCTTTATGACTGGACTAAGTATAAATAAGCCAAAAATGAACAAATTTGACATTTTTCGATAGAAAAAACATTTTTTGAAAATTTTCGATTTTTCCACATGAGAGTCATGTCTATACAAATCATTGAAATTTTGATCCAAATGAGTCAAAATATATACATAGAGGTCGTTTATGACTGGACTAAGTATAAATAAGCCTAAAATGATCAAATTTGACATTTTTCGATAGAAAAAACATTTTTTGAAAATTTTCGATTTTACAACTAGAATGTCATGACTATACAAATCATTGAAATTTTGATCCAAGCAAGTCAAAATGTATACATAGAGGTCCTTTATGACTGGACTAAGTATAAATAAGCCAAAAATGGTCAAATTTGACATTTTTCGATAAAAAAAACATTTTTTGAAAATTTTCGATTTTTCAACATGAGACTCATGACTATACAAATCATTGAACTTTTGATCCAAGTAAGTCAAAATGTATACATAGAGGTCCTTTATGACTGGACTAAGTATAAATAAGCCAAAATGATCAAATTTGACATTTTTCGATAGAAAAAACATTTTTTGAAAATTTTCGATTTTTCAACATGAGACTCATGACTATACAAATCATTGAAATTTTTATCCAAGTAAGTAAAAATGTAAACATAGAGGTCCTTCATGACTGGACTAAGTATAAATAAGCCAAAAATGATCAAATTTGACATTTTTCGATAGAAAAAACATTTTTTGAAAATTTTCGATTTTTCAACATGAGAGTCATGACTATACAAATCATTGAAATTTTGATCCAAGTAAGTCAAAATGTATACAAAGAAGTCGTTTATGACTGGACTAAGTATAAATAAGCCAAAAATGATCAAATTTGACATTTTTCGATAGAAAAAACATTTTTTGAAAATTTTCGATTTCTCAACATGAGACTCTCGACTTTACAAATCATTGAAATTTTGATCCAAGTAAGTCAAAATGTATACATAGAGATCCTTTATGACTCGACTAAGTACAAATAAGCCAAAAATGATCAAATTTGACATTTTTCGATAGAAAAAACATTTTTTGAAAATTTCCGATTTTACAACTAGAATGCCATGACTATACAAAACATTGAAATTTTGATCCAAGTAAGTCAAAATGTATACAAATAGGTCGTTTATGACTGGACTAAGTATAAATAAGCCAAAAATGATCAAATTTGACATTTTTTGATAGAAAAAACATTTTTTGAAAATTTTCGATTTTTCAACATGATACTCATGCCTATACAAATCATTGAAATTTTGATCCAAGTAAGTCAAAATGTATACATAGAGGTCGTTTATGACTGGACTAAGTATATATAAGCCAAAAATGATCAAATTTGACATTTTTCGATAGAAAAAACATTTTTTGAAAATTTACGATTTTACAACTAGAATGTCATGACTATACAAATCATTGAAATTTTGATCCAAGTAAGTCAAAATGTATACATAGAGGTCCTTTATGACTGGACTAAGTATTAATAACCCAAAAATGATCAAATTTGACATTTTTCGATAGAAAAAACATTTTTTGAAAATTTTCGATTTTACAACTAGAATGTCATGACTATACAAATCATTGAAATTTTGATCCAAGTAAGTAAAAATGTATACATAGAGGTCCTTTATGACTGGACTAAGTATAAATAAGCCAAAAATGATCAAATTTGACATTTTTCGATAGAAAAAACATTTTTTGAAAATTTTCGATTTTTCAACTGAGACTCATGACTATACAAATCATTGAAATTTTGATCCAAATAAGTCAAAATGTATACATAGAGGTCCTTTATGACTGGACTAAGTATAAATAAGCCAAAAATGATCAAATTTTACATTTTTCGATAGAAAAAACATTTTTTGAAAATTTTCGATTTTTCAACATGAGACTCATGACTATACAAATCATTGAAATATTGATCCAAGTAAGTCAAAATGTATACATAGAGGTCCTTTATGACTGGGCTAAGTATAAATAAGCCAAAAATGATCAAATTTGACATTTTTCGATAGAAAAAACATTTTTTGAAAATTTCCGATTTTACAACTAGAATGTCATGACTATACAAATCATTGAAATTTTGATCCAAGTAAGTCAAAATGTATACATAGAGGTCCTTTATGACTGGACTAAGTATAAATAAGCCAAAAATGAACAAATTTGACATTTTTCGATAGAAAAAACATTTTTTGAAATATTCGATTTTTCCACATGAGAGTCATGTCTATACAAATCATTGAAATTTTGATCCAAATGAGTCAAAATATATACATAGAGGTCGTTTATGACTGGACTAAGTATAAATAAGCCAAAAATGATCAAATTTGACATTTTTCGATAGAAAAAACATTTTTTGAAAATTTTCGATTTTACAACTAGAATGTCATGACTATACAAATCATTGAAATTTTGATCCAAGCAAGTCAAAATGTATACATAGAGGTCCTTTATGACTGGACTAAGTATAAATAAGCCAAAAATGATCAAAATTGACATTTTTCGATAGAAAAAACATTTTTTGATAATTTTCGATTTTTCAACATGAGACTCATGACTATACAAATCATTGAAATTTTGATCCAAGTAAGTCAAAATGTATACATAGAGGTCCTTTATGACTGGACTAAGTATAAATAAGCCAAAAATGATCAAATTTGACATTTTTCGATAGAAAAATCAATTTTTGAAAATTTTCGATTTTTCAACATGAGACTCATGACTTTACAAATCATTGAAATTTTGATCCAAGTAAGTCAAAATGTATACATAGAGGTCCTTTATGACTGGAATAAGTAAAAATAAGCCAAAAATGATCAAATTTGACATTTTTCGATAGAAAAAACATTTTTTGAAAATTTCCGATTTTACAACTAGAATGTCATGACTATACAAATCATTGAAATTTTTATCCAAGTAAGTCAAAATGTATACATAGAAGTCGTTTATGACTAAACTAAGTATAAATAAGCCAAAAATAATCAAATTTGACATTTTTTTATAGAAAAAACATTTTTTTGAAAATTTTCGATTTTTCAACATGAGACTCATGACTATACAAATCATTGAAATTTTGATCCAAGTAAGTCAAAATGTATACATAGAGGTCGTTTATGACTGGACTATTTATAAATAAGCCAAAAATGATCAAATTTAACATTTTTCGATAGAAAAAAAATTTTTTGAAAATTTCCGATTTTACAACTAGAATGTCATGACAATACAAATCATTGAAATTTTGATCCAAGTAAGTCAAAATGTATACATAGAGGTCGTTTATGATTGGACTAAGTATAAATAAGCCAAAAATGATCAAATTTGACATTTTTCGATAGAAAAAACATTTTTTGAAAATTTTCGATTTTTCAACATGAGCCTCATGACAATACAAATCATTGAAATTTGGATCCAAGTAAGTCAAAATGTATACATAGAGGTCCTTTATGACTGGACTAAGTATAAATAAGCCAAAAATGATCAAATTTTACATTTTTCGATAGAAAAAAAATTTTTTGAAAATTTTCGATTTTTCCACATGAGAGTCATGTCTATACAAATCATTGAAATTTTTGATCCAAGTAAGTAAAAATGTATACATAGAGGTCCTTTATGACTGGACTAAGTATAAATAAGCCAAAAATGATCAAATTTGACATTTTTCGATAAAAAAAACATTTTTTGAAAATTTTCGATTTTTCAACATGAGAGTCATGACTATACAAATCATTGAAATTTTGATCCAAGTAAGTCAAAATGTATACATAGAGGTCGTTTATGACTGGATT
Source organism: Chrysoperla carnea (assembly GCF_905475395.1). Classification (NCBI taxonomy): domain Eukaryota; kingdom Metazoa; phylum Arthropoda; class Insecta; order Neuroptera; family Chrysopidae; genus Chrysoperla; species Chrysoperla carnea. The sequence continues at coordinate 9,133 of NW_025408298.1, forward strand.
AAGTATAAATAAGCCAAAAATGATCAAATTTGACATTTTTCGATAGAAAAAACATTTTTTGAAAATTTCCGATTTTACAACTAGAATGTCATGACTATACAAATCATTGAAATTTTGATCCAAGTAAGTCAAAATGTATACATAGAGGTCCTTTATGACTGGACTAAGTATAAATAAGCCAAAAATGATCAAATTTGACATTTTTCGATAGAAAAAACATTTTTTGAAAATTTCCGATTTTTCAACATGAGAGTCATGAGTATACAAATCATTGAAATTTTGATCCAAGTAAGTCAAAATGTATACATAGAGGTCGTTTATGATTGGACTAAGTATAAATAAGCCTAAAATGATCAAATTTGACATTTTTCGATAGAAAAAACATTTTTTGAAAATTTTCGATTTTTCAACATGAGCCTCATGACAATACAAATCATTGAAATTTTGATCCAAGTAAGTCAAAATGTATACATAGAGGTCGTTTATGACTGGACTAAGTATAAATAAGCCAAAAATGATCAAATTTGACATTTTTCGATAGAAAAAACATTTTTTGAAAATTTCCGATTTTACAACTAGAATGTCATGACTATACAAATCATTGAAATTTTGATCCAAGTAAGTCAAAATGTATACATAGAGGTCCTTTATGACTGGACTAAGTATAAATAAGCCAAAAATGATCAAATTTGACATTTTTCGATAGAAGAAACATTTTTTCAAAATTCCCGATTTTACAACTAGAATGTCATGACTATACAAATCATTGAAATTTAGATCCAAGTAAGTCAAAATGTATACAAAGAAGTCGTTTATGACTGGACTAAGTATAAATAAGCCAAAAATGATCAAATTTGACATTTTTCGATAGAAAAAACATTTTTTGAAAATTTTCGATTTCTCAACATGAGACTCTCGACTTTACAAATCATTGAAATTTTGATCCAAGTAAGTCAAAATGTATACATAGAGATCCTTTATGACTCGACTAAGTACAAATAAGCTAAAAATGATCAAATTTGACATTTTTCGATAGAAAAAACATTTTTTGAAAATTTCCGATTTTACAACTAGAATGTCATGACTATACAAATCATTGAAATTTTGATCCAAGTAAGTCAAAATGTATACATAGAGGTCCTTTATGACTGGACTAAGTATAAATAAGCCAAAAATGATCAAATTTGACATTTTTCGATAGAAGAAACATTTTTTCAAAATTCCCGATTTTACAACTAGAATGTCATGACTATACAAATCATTGAAATTTTGATCCAAGTAAGTCAAAATGTATACATAGAGGTCCTTTATGACTGGACTAAGTATAAATAAGCCAAAAATGATCAAATTTGACATTTTTCGATAGAAGAAACATTTTTTCAAAATTCCCGATTTTACAACTAGAATGTCATGACTATACAAATCATTGAAATTTAGATCCAAGTAAGTCAAAATGTATACAAAGAAGTCGTTTATGACTGGACTAAGTATAAATAAGCCAAAAATGATCAAATTTTACATTTTTCGATAGAAAAAACATTTTTTGAAAATTTTCGATTTTTCAACATGAGACTCATGACTATACAAATCATTGAAATATTGATCCAAGTAAGTCAAAATGTATACATAGAGGTCCTTTATGACTGGACTAAGTATAAATAAGCCAAAAATGATCAAATTTGACATTTTTCGATAGAAAAAACATTTTTTGAAAATTTCCGATTTTACAACTAGAATGTCATGACTATACAAATCATTGAAATTTTGATCCAAGTAAGTCAAAATGTATGCATAGAGGTCCTTTATGACTGGACTAAGTATAAATAAGCCAAAAATGAACAAATTTGACATTTTTCGATAGAAAAAACATTTTTTGAAATATTCGATTTTTCCACATGAGAGTCATGTCTATACAAATCATTGAAATTTTGATCCAAATGAGTCAAAATATATACATAGAGGTCGTTTATGACTGGACTAAGTATAAATAAGCCAAAAATGATCAAATTTGACATTTTTCGATAGAAAAAACATTTTTTGAAAATTTTCGATTTTACAACTAGAATGTCATGACTATACAAATCATTGAAATTTTGATCCAAGCAAGTCAAAATGTATACATAGAGGTCCTTTATGACTGGACTAAGTATAAATAAGACGAAAATGATCAAAATTGACATTTTTCGATAGAAAAAACATTTTTTGATAATTTTCGATTTTTCAACATGAGACTCATGACTATACAAATCATTGAAATTTTGATCCAAGTAAGTCAAAATGTATACATAGAGGTCCTTTATGACTGGACTAAGTATAAATAAGCCAAAAATGATCAAATTTGACATTTTTCGATAGAAAAAACAATTTTTGAAAATTTTCGATTTTTCAACATGAGACTCATGACTTTACAAATCATTGAAATTTTGATCCAAGTAAGTCAAAATGTATACATAGAGGTCCTTTATGACTGGAATAAGTAAAAATAAGCCAAAAATGATCAAATTTGACATTTTTCGATAGAAAAAACATTTTTTGAAAATTTCCGATTTTACAACTAGAATGTCATGACTATACAAATCATTGAAATTTTGATCCAAGTAAGTCAAAATGTATACATAGAGGTCCTTTATGACTGGACTAAGTATAAATAAGCCAAAAATGATCAAATTTGACATTTTTCGATAGAAAAAACATTTTTTGAAAATTTTCGATTTTTCAACTGAGACTCATGACTATACAAATCATTGAAATTTTGATCCAAGTAAGTCAAAATGTATACATAGAGGTCCTTTATGACTGGACTAAGTATAAATAAGCCAAAAATGATCAAATTTGACATTTTTCGATAGAAAAAACATTTTTTGAAAATTTTCGATTTTTCAACATGAGACTCATGACTATACAAATCATTGAAATATTGATCCAAGTAAGTCAAAATGTATACATAGAGGTCCTTAATGACTGGACTAAGTATAAATAAGCCAAAAATGATCAAATTTGACATTTTTCGATAGAAAAAACATTTTTTGAAAATTTCCGATTTTACAACTAGAATGTCATGACTATACAAATCATTGAAATTTTGATCCAAGTAAGTCAAAATGTATGCATAGATGTCCTTTATGACTGGACTAAGTATAAATAAGCTTAAAATGAACAAATTTGACATTTTTCGATAGAAAAAACATTTTTTGAAATATTCGATTTTTCCACATGAGAGTCATGTCTATACAAATCATTGAAATTTTGATCCAAATGAGTCAAAATATATACATAGAGGTCGTTTATGACTGGACTAAGTATAAATAAGCCAAAAATGATCAAATTTGACATTTTTCGATAGAAAAAACATTTTTTGAAAATTTTCGATTTTACAACTAGAATGTCATGACTATACAAATCATTGAAATTTTGATCCAAGCAAGTCAAAATGTATACATAGAGGTCCTTTATGACTGGACTAAGTATAAATAAGCCGAAAATGATCAAAATTGACATTTTTCGATAGAAAAAACATTTTTTGATAATTTTCGATTTTTCAACATGAGACTCATGACTATACAAATCATTGAAATTTTGATCCAAGTAAGTCAAAATGTATACATAGAGGTCCTTTATGACTGGACTAAGTATAAATAAGCCAAAAATGATCAAATTTGACATTTTTCGATAGAAAAAACAATTTTTGAAAATTTTCGATTTTTCAACATGAGACTCATGACTTTACAAATCATTGAAATTTTGATCCAAGTAAGTCAAAATGTATACATAGAGGTCCTTTATGACTGGAATAAGTAAAAATAAGCCAAAAATGATCAAATTTGACATTTTTCGATAGAAAAAACATTTTTTGAAAATTTCCGATTTTACAACTAGAATGTCATGACTATACAAATCATTGAAATTTTGATCCAAGTAAGTCAAAATGTATACATAGAAGTCGTTTATGACTAAACTAAGTATAAATAAGCCAAAAATGATCAAATTTGACATTTTTTTATAGAAAAAACATTTTTTTGAAAATTTTCGATTTTTCAACATGAGACTCATGACTATACAAATCATTGAAATTTTGATCCAAGTAAGTCAAAATGTATACATAGAGGTCGTTTATGACTGGAATATTTATAAATAAGCCAAAAATGATCAAATTTTACATTTTTCGATAGAAAAAAAATTTTTTGAAAATTTTCGATTTTTCCACATGAGAGTCATGTCTATACAAATCATTGAAATTTTTGATCCAAGTAAGTAAAAATGTATACATAGAGGTCCTTTATGACTGGACTAAGTATAAATAAGCCAAAAATGATCAAATTTGACATTTTTCGATAAAAAAAAACATTTTTTGAAAATTTTCGATTTTTCAACATGAGAGTCATGACTATACAAATCATTGAAATTTTGATCCAAGTAAGTCAAAATGTATACATAGAGGTCGTTTATGACTGGATTAAGTATAAATAAGCCAAAAATGATCAAATTTGACATTTTTCGATAGAAAAAACATTTTTTGAAAATTTCCGATTTTACAACTAGAATGTCATGACTATACAAATCATTGAAATTTTGATCCAAGTAAGTCAAAATGTATACATAGAGGTCCTTTATGACTGGACTAAGTATAAATAAGCCAAAAATGATCAAATTTGACATTTTTCGATAGAAAAAACATTTTTTGAAAATTTCCGATTTTTCAACATGAGAGTCATGAGTATACAAATCATTGAAATTTTGATCCAAGTAAGTCAAAATGTATACATAGAGGTCGTTTATGATTGGACTAAGTATAAATAAGCCTAAAATGATCAAATTTGACATTTTTCGATAGAAAAAACATTTTTTGAAAATTTTCGATTTTTCAACATGAGCCTCATGACAATACAAATCATTGAAATTTTGATCCAAGTAAGTCAAAATGTATACATAGAGGTCGTTTATGACTGGACTAAGTATAAATAAGCCAAAAATGATCAAATTTGACATTTTTCGATAGAAAAAACATTTTTTGAAAATTTCCGATTTTACAACTAGAATGTCATGACTATACAAATCATTGAAATTTTGATCCAAGTAAGTCAAAATGTATACATAGAGGTCCTTTATGACTGGACTAAGTATAAATAAGCCAAAAATGATCAAATTTGACATTTTTCGATAGAAGAAACATTTTTTCAAAATTCCCGATTTTACAACTAGAATGTCATGACTATACAAATCATTGAAATTTTGATCCAAGTAAGTCAAAATGTATACATAGAGGTCTTTTATGACTGGACTAAGTATAAATAAGCCAAAAATGATCAAATTTGACATTTTTCGATAGAAAAAACATTTTTTGAAAATTTCCGATTTTACAACATGAGAGTCATGACTATACAAATCATTGAAATTTTGATCCAAGTAAGTCAAATCGTATACAAAGAGGTCGTTTATGACTGGACTAAGTATAAATAAGTCAAATCTGATCAAATTTGACAATTTTCGATAGAAAAAACATTTTTTGAAAATTTTCGATTTTTCAACATGAGAGTCATGACTATACAAATCATTGAAATTTGGATCCAAGTAAGTCTAAATGTATACATAGAGGTCCTTTATGACTGGACTAAGTATAAATAAGCCAAAAATGATCAAATTTGACATTTTTCGATAGAAAAAACATTTTTTGAAAATTTTCGATTTTTCAACTAGAATGTCATGACTATACAAATCATTGAAATTTTGATCCAAGTAAGTCAAAATGTATACATAGAGGTCTTTTATGACTGGACTAAGTATAAATAAGCCAAAAATGATCAAATTTGACATTTTTCGATAGAAGAAACATTTTTTCAAAATTCCCGATTTTACAACTAGAATGTCATGACTATACAAATCATTGAAATTTTGATCCAAGTAAGTCAAAATGTATACATAGAGGTCTTTTATGACTGGACTAAGTATAAATAAGCCAAAAATGATCAAATTTGACATTTTTCGATAGAAAAAACATTTTTTGAAAATTTCCGATTTTACAACATGAGAGTCATGACTATACAAATCATTGAAATTTTGATCCAAGTAAGTCAAATCGTATACAAAGAGGTCGTTTATGACTGGACTAAGTATAAATAAGTCAAATATGATCAAATTTGACATTTTTCGATAGAAAAAACATTTTTTGAAAATTTTCGATTTTTCAACATGAGAGTCATGACTATACAAATCATTGAAATTTGGATCCAAGTAAGTCTAAATGTATACATAGAGGTCCTTTATGACTGGACTAAGTATAAATAAGCCAAAAATGATCAAATTTGACATTTTTCGATAGAAAAAACATTTTTTGAAAATTTTCGATTTTTCAACTAGAATGTCATGACTATACAAATCATTGAAATTTTGATCCAAGTAAGTCAAAATGTATACATAGAGGTCTTTTATGACTGGACTAAGTATAAATAAGCCAAAAATGATCAAATTTGACATTTTTCGATAGAAAAAACATTTTTTGAAAATTTCCGATTTTACAACTAGAATGGCATGACTATACAAATCATTGAAATTTTGATCCAAGTAAGTCAAAATGTATACATAGAGGTCCTTTATGACTGGACTAAGTATAAATAAGCCAAAAATGATCAAATTTGACATTTTTCGATAGAAAAAACATTTTTTGAAAATTTTCGATTTTTCAACATGAGACTCATGACTATACAAAGCAATTAAATTTTGATCCAAGTAAGTCAAAATGTATACATAGAGGTCGTTTATGACTGGACTAAGTATAAATAAGCCAAAAATGATCAAATTTGACATTTTTCGATAGAAAAAACATTTTTTGAAAATTTTTGATTTTTCAACATGAGAGTCATGACTATACAAATCATTGAAATTTTGATCCAAGTAAGTCAAAATGTATACATAGAGGTCGCTTATGACTGGACTAAGTATAAATAAGCCAAAAATGATCAAATTTGACATTTTTCGATAGAAAAAACATTTTTTGAAAATTTTCGATTTTTCAACATGAGAGTCATGACTATACAAATCATTGAAATTTTGATCCAAGTAAGTCAAAATGTATACAAAGAGGTAGTTTATGACTGGACTAAGTATAAATAAGCCAAAAATGATCAAATTTGACATTTTTTGATAGAAAAAACATTTTTGTGAAAATTTTCGATTTTTCAACATGAGACTCATGACTATACAAATCATTGAAATTTTGATCCAAGTAAAACAAAATGTATACATAGAGGTTGTTTATGACTGGACTAAGTATAAATAAGCCAAAATAATCAAATTTGACATTTTTCGATAGAAAAAACATTTTTTGAAAATATCCGATTTTACAACTAGAATGTCATGACTATACAAATCATTTAAATTTTGATCCAAGTAAGTCAAAATGTATACATAGAGGTCCTTTATGACTGGACTAAGTATAAATGAGCCAAAAATGATCAAATTTGACATTTTTCGATAGAAAAAACATTTTTTGAAAATTTCCGATTTTAAAACTAGAATGTCATGACTATACAAATCATTGAAATTTTGATCCAAGTAAGTCAAAATGTATACATAGAAATCCTTTATGACTGGACTAAGTATAAATAAGCCAAAAATGATCAAATTTGACATTTTTCGATAGAAGAAACATTTTTTGAAAATTTCCGATTTTACAACTAGAATGTCATGACTATACAAATCATTGAAATTTTGATCCAAGTAAGTCAAAATGTATACATAGAGGTCGTTTATGACTGGACTAAGTATAAATAAGCCAAAAATGATCAAATTTGACATTTTTCGATAGAAAAAACATTTTTTGAAAATTTCCGATTTTACAACTAGAATGTCATGACTATACAAATCATTGAAATTTTGATCCAAGTAAGTCAAAATGTATACATAGAGGTCGTTTATGACTGGACTAAGTGAAAATAAGCCAAAAATGATCAAATTTGACATTTTTCGATAGAAAAAACATTTTTTGAAAATTTTCGATTTTTCAACATGATACTCATGCCTATACAAATCATTGAAATTTTGATCCAAGTAAGTCAAAATGTATACATAGAGGTCGTTTATGACTGGACTAAGTATAAATAAGCCAAAAATGATCAAATTTGACATTTTTCGATAGAAAAAACATTTTTTGAAAATTTCCGATTTTACAACTAGAATGTCATGACTATACAAATCATTGAAATTTTGATCCAAGTAAGTCAAAATGTATACATAGAGGTCCTTTATGACTGGACTAAGTATTAATAACCCAAAAATGATCAAATTTGACATTTTTCGATAGAAAAAACATTTTTTGAAAATTTTCGATTTTACAACTAGAATGTCATGACTATACAAATCATTGAAATTTTGATCCAAGTAAGTCAAAATGTATACATAGAGGTCCTTTATGACTGGACTAAGTATAAATAAGCCAAAAATGATCAAATTTGACATTTTTCGATAGAAAAAAATTTTTTGAAAATTTTCGATTTTTCAACTGAGACTCATGACTATACAAATCATTGAAATTTTGATCCAAGTAAGTCAAAATGTATACATAGAGGTCCTTTATGACTGGACTAAGTATAAATAAGCCAAAAATGATCAAATTTTACATTTTTCGATAGAAAAAACATTTTTTGAAAATTTTCGATTTTTCAACATGAGACTCATGACTATACAAATCATTGAAATATTGATCCAAGTTAGTCAAAATGTATACATAGAGGTCCTTTATGACTGGACTAAGTATAAATAATCCAAAAATGATCAAATTTGACATTTTTCGATAGAAAAAACATTTTTTGAAAATTTCCGATTTTACAACTAGAATGTCATGACTATACAAATCATTGAAATTTTGATCCAAGTAAGTCAAAATGTATACATAGAGGTCCTTTATGACTGGACTAAGTATAAATAAGCCAAAAATGTACAAATTTGACATTTTTCGATAGAAAAAACATTTTTTGAAATATTCGATTTTTCCACATGAGAGTCATGTCTATACAAATCATTGAAATTTTGATCCAAATGAGTCAAAATATATACATAGAGGTCCTTTATGACTGGACTAAGTATAAATAAGCCAAAAATGATCAAATTTGACATTTTTCGATAGAAAAAACATTTTTTGAAAATTTTCGATTTTACAACTAGAATGTCATGACTATACAAATCATTGAAATTTTGATCCAAGCAAGTCAAAATGTATACATAGAGGTCCTTTATGACTGGACTAAGTATAAATAAGCCAAAACTGATCAAAATTGACATTTTTCGATAGAAAAAACATTTTTTGATAATTTTCGATTTTTCAACATGAGACTCATGACTATACAAATCATTGAAATTTTGATCCAAGTAAGTCAAAATGTATACATAGAGGTCCTTTATGACTGGACTAAGTATAAATAAGCCAAAAATGATCAAATTTGACATTTTTCGATAGAAAAAACAATTTTTGAAAATTTTCGATTTTTCAACATGAGACTCATGACTTTACAAATCATTGAAATTTTGATCCAAGTAAGTTGGAATAAGTAAAAATAAGCCAAAAATGATCAAATTTGACATTTTTCGATAGAAAAAACATTTTTTGAAAATTTCCGATTTTAAAACTAGAATGTCATGACTATACAAATCATTGAAATTTTGATCCAAGTAAGTCAAAATGTATACATAGAAGTCGTTTATGACTAAACTAAGTATAAATAAGCCAAAAATGATCAAATTTGACATTTTTTTATAGAAAAAACATTTTTTTGAAAATTTTCGATTTTTCAACATGTGACTCATGACTATACAAATCATTGAAATTTTGATCCAAGTAAGTCAAAATGTATACATAGAGGTCGTTTATGACTGGACTATTTATAAATAAGCCAAAAATGATCAAATTTAACATTTTTCGATAGAAAAAACATTTTTTGAAAATTTCCGATTTTACAACTAGAATGTCATGACAATACAAATCATTGAAATTTTGATCCAAGTAAGTCAAAATGTATACATAGAGGTCGTTTATGATTGGACTAAGTATAAATAAGCCAAAAATGATCAAATTTGACATTTTTCGATAGAAAAAACATTTTTTGAAAATTTTCGATTTTTCAACATGAGCCTCATGACAATACAAATCATTGAAATTTGGATCCAAGTAAGTCAAAATGTATACATAGAGGTCCTTTATGACTGGACTAAGTATAAATAAGCCAAAAATGATCAAATTTTACATTTTTCGATAGAAAAAAAATTTTTTGAAAATTTTCGATTTTTCCACATGAGAGTCATGTCTATACAAATCATTGAAATTTTTGATCCAAGTAAGTAAAAATGTATACATAGAGGTCCTTTATGACTGGACTAAGTATAAATAAGCCAAAAATGATCAAATTTGACATTTTTCGATAAAAAAAAACATTTTTTGAAAATTTTCGATTTTTCAACATGAGAGTCATGACTATACAAATCATTGAAATTTTGATCCAAGTAAGTCAAATTGTATACATAGAGGTCGTTTATGACTGGATTAAGTATAAATAAGCCAAAAATGATCAAATTTGACATTTTTCGATAGAAAAAACATTTTTTGAAAATTTCCGATTTTACAACTAGAATGTCATGACTATACAAATCATTGAAATTTTGATCCAAGTAAGTCAAAATGTATACATAGAGGTCCTTTATGACTGGACTAAGTATAAATAAGCCAAAAATGATCAAATTTGACATTTTTCGATAGAAGAAACATTTTTTGAAAATTTCCGATTTTACAACTAGAATGTCATGACTACACAAATCATTGAAATTTTGATCCAAGTAAGTCAAAATGTATACATAGAGGTCCTTTATGACTGGACTAAGTATAAATAAGCCAAAAATGATCAAATTTGACATTTTTCGATAGAAGAAACATTTTTTCAAAATTCCCGATTTTACAACTAGAATGTCATGACTATACAAATCATTGAAATTTTGATCCAAGTAAGTCAAAATGTATACATAGAGGTCCTTTATGACTGGACTAAGTATAAATAAGCCAAAAATGATGAAATTTGACATTTTTCGATAGAAAAAACATTTTTTGAAAATTTCCGATTTTACAACATGAGAGTCATGACTATACAAATCATTGAAATTTTGATCCAAGTAAGTCAAATCGTATACAAAGAGGTCGTTTATGACTGGACTAAGTATAAATAAGTCAAATATGATCAAATTTGACATTTTTCGATAGAAAAAACATTTTTTGAAAATTTTCGATTTTTCAACATGAGAGTCATGACTATACAAATCATTGAAATTTGGATCCAAGTAAGTCTAAATGTATACATAGAGGTCCTTTATGACTGGACTAAGTATAAATAAGCCAAAAATGATCAAATTTGACATTTTTCGATAGGAAAAACATTTTTTGAAAATTTCCGATTTTACAACTAGAATGTCATGACTATACAAATCATTGAAATTTTGATCCAAGTAAGTCAAAATGTATACATAGAGGTCCTTTATGACTGGACTAAGTATAAATAAGCCAAAAATGATGAAATTTGACATTTTTCGATAGAAAAAACATTTTTTGAAAATTTTCGATTTTTCAACATGAGACTCATGACTATACAAAGCAATTAAATTTTGATCCAAGTAAGTCAAAATGTATACATAGAGGTCGTTTATGACTGGACTAAGTATAAATAAGCCAAAAATGATCAAATTTGACATTTTTCGATAGAAAAAAACATTTTTTGAAAATTTTTGATTTTTCAACATGAGAGTCATGACTATACAAATCATTGAAATTTTGATCCAAGTAAGTCTAAATGTATACATAGAGGTCCTTTATGACTGGACTAAGTATAAATAAGCCAAAAATGATCAAATTTGACATTTTTCGATAGAAAAAACATTTTTTGAAAATTTCCGATTTTACAACATGAGAGTCATGACTATACAAATCATTGAAATTTTGATCCAAGTAAGTCAAATCGTATACAAAGAGGTCGTTTATGACTGGACTAAGTATAAATAAGTCAAATATGATCAAATTTGACATTTTTCGATAGAAAAAACATTTTTTGAAAATTTTCGATTTTTCAACATGAGAGTCATGACTATACAAATCATTGAAATTTGGATCCAAGTAAGTCTAAATGTATACATAGAGGTCCTTTATGACTGGACTAAGTATAAATAAGCCAAAAATGATCAAATTTGACATTTTTCGATAGAAGAAACATTTTTTCAAAATTCCCGATTTTACAACTAGAATGTCATGACTATACAAATCATTGAAATTTTGATCCAAGTAAGTCAAAATGTATACATAGAGGTCTTTTATGACTGGACTAAGTATAAATAAGCCAAAAATGATCAAATTTGACATTTTTCGATAGAAAAAACATTTTTTGAAAATTTCCGATTTTACAACATGAGAGTCATGACTATACAAATCATTGAAATTTTGATCCAAGTAAGTCAAATCGTATACAAAGAGGTCGTTTATGACTGGACTAAGTATAAATAAGTCAAATATGATCAAATTTGACATTTTTCGATAGAAAAAACATTTTTTGAAAATTTTCGATTTTTCAACATGAGAGTCATGACTATACAAATCATTGAAATTTGGATCCAAGTAAGTCTAAATGTATACATAGAGGTCCTTTATGACTGGACTAAGTATAAATAAGCCAAAAATGATCAAATTTGACATTTTTCGATAGGAAAAACATTTTTTGAAAATTTCCGATTTTACAACTAGAATGTCATGACTATACAAATCATTGAAATTTTGATCCAAGTAAGTCAAAATGTATACATAGAGGTCCTTTATGACTGGACTAAGTATAAATATGCCAAAAATGATGAAATTTGACATTTTTCGATAGAAAAAATATTTTTTGAAAATTTTCGATTTTTCAACATGAGACTCATGACTATACAAAGCAATTAAATTTTGATCCAAGTAAGTCAAAATGTATACATAGAGGTCGTTTATGACTGGACTAAGTATAAATAAGCCAAAAATGATCAAATTTGACATTTTTCGATAGAAAAAACATTTTTTGAAAATTTTTGATTTTTCAACATGAGAGTCATGACTATACAAATCATTGAAATTTTGATCCAAGTAAGTCTAAATGTATACATAGAGGTCCTTTATGACTGGACTAAGTATAAATAAGCCAAAAATGATCAAATTTGACATTTTTCGATAGAAAAAACATTTTTTGAAAATTTCCGATTTTACAACATGAGAGTCATGACTATACAAATCATTGAAATTTTGATCCAAGTAAGTCAAATCGTATACAAAGAGGTCGTTTATGACTGGACTAAGTATAAATAAGTCAAATATGATCAAATTTGACATTTTTCGATAGAAAAAACATTTTTTGCAAATTTTCGATTTTTCAACATGAGAGTCATGACTATACAAATCATTGAAATTTGGATCCAAGTAAGTCTAAATGTATACATAGAGGTCCTTTATGACTGGACTAAGTATAAATAAGCCAAAAATGATCAAATTTGACATTTTTCGATAGGAAAAACATTTTTTGAAAATTTCCGATTTTACAACTAGAATGTCATGACTATACAAATCATTGAAATTTTGATCCAAGTAAGTCAAAATGTATACATAGAGGTCCTTTATGACTGGACTAAGTATAAATAAGCCAAAAATGATGAAATTTGACATTTTTCGATAGAAAAAACATTTTTTGAAAATTTTCGATTTTTCAACATGAGACTCATGACTATACAAAGCAATTAAATTTTGATCCAAGTAAGTCAAAATGTATACATAGAGGTCGTTTATGACTGGACTAAGTATAAATAAGCCAAAAATGATCAAATTTGACATTTTTCGATAGAAAAAAACATTTTTTGAAAATTTTTGATTTTTCAACATGAGAGTCATGACTATACAAATCATTGAAATTTTGATCCAAGTAAGTCAAAATGTATACATAGAGGTCGCTTATGACTGGACTAAGTATAAATAAGCCAAAAATGATCAAATTTGACATTTTTCGATATAAAAAACATTTTTTGAAAATTTTCGATTTTTCAACTAGAATGTCATGACTATACAAATCATTGAAATTTTGATCCAAGTAAGTCAAAATGTATATATAGAGGTCGTTTATGACTGGACTAAGTATAAATAAGCCAAAAATGATCAAATTTGACATTTTTCGATAGAAAAAACATTTTTTGAAAATTTTCGATTTTTCAACTAGAATGTCATGACTACACAAATCATTGAAATTTTGATCCAAGTAAGTCAAAATGTATACATAGAGGTCGTTTATGACTGGACTAAGTATAAATAAGCCAAAAATGATCAAATTTGACATTTTTCGATAGAAAAAACATTTTTTGAAAATTTCCGATTTTACAACTAGAATGTCATGACTATACAAATCATTGAAATTTTGATCCAAGTAAGTCAAAATGTATACATAGAGGTCCTTTATGACTGGACTAAGTATAAATAAGCCAAAAATGATCAAATTTGATATTTTTGGATAGAAAAAACATTTTTTGAAAATTTTCGATTTTTCAACATGAGAGTCATGACTATACAAATCATTGAAATTTTGATCCAAGTAAGTCAAAATGTATACATAGAGGTCCTTCATGACTGGACTAAGTATAAATAAGCCAAAATGATCAAATTTGACATTTGTCGATAGAAAAAACATTTTTTGAAAATTTTCGATTTTTCAACATGAGACTCATGACTATACAAATCATTGAAATTTTGATCCAAGTAAGTCAAAATGTATACATAGAGGTCCTTTATGACTGGACTAAGTATAAATAAGCCAAAAATGATCAAATTTGATATTTTTGGATAGAAAAAACATTTTTTGAAAATTTTCGATTTTTCAACATGAGAGTCATGACTGTACAAATCATTGAAATTTTGATCCAAGTAAGTCAAAATGTAAACATAGAGGTCCTTTATGACTGGACTAAGTATAAATAAGCCAAAAATGATCAAATTTGACATTTTTCGATAGAAAAAACATTTTTTGAAAATTTTCGATTTTTCAACATGAGAGTCATGACTATACAAATCATTGAAATTTTGATCCAAGTAAGTCAAAATGTATACATTGAGGTCGTTTATGACTGGACTAAGTATAAATAAGCCAAAAATGATCAAATTTGACATTTTTCGATAGAAAAAACATTTTTTGAAAATTTTCGATTTTTCAACATGAGAGTCATGACTATACAAATCATTGAAATTTTGATCCAAGTAAGTCAAAATGTAAACATAGAGGTCCTTTATGACTGGACTAAGTATAAATAAGCCAAAAATGATCAAATTTGACATTTTTCGATAGAAAAAACATTTTTTGAAAATTTTCGATTTTTCAACATGAGAGTCATGACTATACAAATCATTGAAATTTTGATCCAAGTAAGTCAAAATGTATACATTGAGGTCGTTTATGACTGGACTAAGTATAAATAAGCCAAAAATGATCAAATTTGACATTTTTCGATAGAAAAAACATTTTTTGAAAATTTTCGATATCTATACATGAGACTCATGACTTTACAAATCATTGAAATTTTGATCCAAGTAAGTCAAAATGTATACATAGAGATCCTTTATGATTCGACTAAGTATAAATAGGCCAAAAATGATCAAATTTGACATTTTTCGATAGAAAAAACATTTTTTGAAAATTTCCGATTTTACAACTAGAATGTCATGACTATACAAATCATTGAAATTTTGATCCAAGTAAGTCAAAATGTATACATAGAGGTCTTTTATGACTGGACTAAGTATAAATAAGCCAAAAATGATCAAATTTGACATTTTTCGATAGAAAAAACAATTTTTGAACATTTTCGATTTTTCAACATGAGAGCCATGACTATACAAATCATTGAAATTTTGATCCAAGTAAGTCAAAATGTATACAAAGAGGTCGTTTATGACTGGACTAAGTATAAATACGCCAAAAATGATCAAATTTGACATTTTTTGATAGAAAAAACATTTTTTGAAAATTTTCGATTTTTCAACATGATACTCATGACTATACAAATCATTGAAATTTTGATCCAAGTAAGTCAAAATGTATACATAGAGGTCGTTTATGGCTGGACTAAGTATAAATAAGGCAAAAATGATCAAATTTGACATTTTTCGATAGAAAAAAACATTTTTTGAAAATTTCCGATTTTACAACTAGAATGTCATGACTATACAAATCATTGAAATTTTGATCCAAGTAAGTCAAAATGTATACATAGAGGTCCTTTATGACTGGACTAAGTATAAATAAGCCAAAAATGATCAAATTTGACATTTTTCGATAGAAAAAACATTTTTTGAAAATTTTCGATTTTTCAACATGAGACTCATGACTATACAAATCATTGAAATTTTGATCCAAGTAAGTCAAAATGTATACATAGAGGTCCTTTATGACTGGACTAAGTATAAATAAGCCAAAAATGATCAAATTTTACATTTTTCGATAGAAAAAACATTTTTTGAAAATTTTCGATTTTTCAACATGAGACTCATGACTATACAAATCATTGAAATTTTGATCCAAGTAAGTCAAAATGTATACAAAGAGGTCCTTTATGACTGGACTAAGTATAAATAAGCCAAAAATGATCAAATTTGACATTTTTCGATAGAAAAAACATTTTTTGAAAATTTTCGATTTTACAACTAGAATGTCATGACTATACAAATCATTGAAATTTTGATCCAAGTAAGTCAAAGTGTATACATAGAGGTCCTTTATGACTGGACTAAGTATAAATAAGCCAAAAATGAACAAATTTGACATTTTTCGATAGAAAAAACATTTTTTGAAAATTTTCGATTTTTCCACATGAGAGTCATGTCTATACAAATCATTGAAATTTTGATCCAAATGAGTCAAAATATATACATAGAGGTCGTTTATGACTGGACTAAGTATAAATAAGCCTAAAATGATCAAATTTGACATTTTTCGATAGAAAAAACATTTTTTGAAAATTTTCGATTTTACAACTAGAATGTCATGACTATACAAATCATTGAAATTTTGATCCAAGCAAGTCAAAATGTATACATAGAGGTCCTTTATGACTGGACTAAGTATAAATAAGCCAAAAATGGTCAAATTTGACATTTTTCGATAAAAAAAAACATTTTTTGAAAATTTTCGATTTTTCAACATGAGACTCATGACTATACAAATCATTGAACTTTTGATCCAAGTAAGTCAAAATGTATACATAGAGGTCCTTTATGACTGGACTAAGTATAAATAAGCCAAAATGATCAAATTTGACATTTTTCGATAGAAAAAACATTTTTTGAAAATTTTCGATTTTTCAACATGAGACTCATGACTATACAAATCATTGAAATTTTTATCCAAGTAAGTAAAAATGTAAACATAGAGGTCCTTCATGACTGGACTAAGTATAAATAAGCCAAAAATGATCAAATTTGACATTTTTCGATAGAAAAAACATTTTTTGAAAATTTTCGATTTTTCAACATGAGAGTCATGACTATACAAATCATTGAAATTTTGATCCAAGTAAGTCAAAATGTATACAAAGAAGTCGTTTATGACTGGACTAAGTATAAATAAGCCAAAAATGATCAAATTTGACATTTTTCGATAGAAAAAACATTTTTTGAAAATTTCCGATTTTACAACTAGAATGCCATGACTATACAAAACATTGAAATTTTGATCCAAGTAAGTCAAAATGTATACA
The DNA here is from genome assembly GCF_905475395.1 of Chrysoperla carnea. Taxonomy (NCBI): domain Eukaryota; kingdom Metazoa; phylum Arthropoda; class Insecta; order Neuroptera; family Chrysopidae; genus Chrysoperla; species Chrysoperla carnea. Next base: position 26,902 of record NW_025408298.1, read on the forward strand.
AATAGGTCGTTTATGACTGGACTAAGTATAAATAAGCCAAAAATGATCAAATTTGACATTTTTTGATAGAAAAAACATTTTTTGAAAATTTTCGATTTTTCAACATGATACTCATGCCTATACAAATCATTGAAATTTTGATCCAAGTAAGTCAAAATGTATACATAGAGGTCGTTTATGACTGGACTAAGTATAAATAAGCCAAAAATGATCAAATTTGACATTTTTCGATAGAAAAAACATTTTTTGAAAATTTCCGATTTTACAACTAGAATGTCATGACTATACAAATCATTGAAATTTTGATCCAAGTAAGTCCAAATGTATACATAGAGGTCCTTTATGACTGGACTAAGTATTAATAACCCAAAAATGATCAAATTTGACAATTTTCGATAGAAAAAACATTTTTTGAAAATTTTCGATTTTACAACTAGAATGTCATGACTATACAAATCATTGAAATTTTGATCCAAGTAAGTCAAAATGTATACATAGAGGTCCTTTATGACTGGACTAAGTATAAATAAGCCAAAAATGATCAAATTTGACATTTTTCGATAGAAAAAACATTTTTTGAAAATTTTCGATTTTTCAACTGAGACTCATGACTATACAAATCATTGAAATTTTGATCCAAGTTAGTCAAAATGTATACATAGAGGTCCTTTATGACTGGACTAAGTATAAATAAGCCAAAAATGATCAAATTTTACATTTTTCGATAGAAAAAACATTTTTTGAAAATTTTCGATTTTTCAACATGAGACTCATGACTATACAAATCATTGAAATATTGATCCAAGTAAGTCAAAATGTATACATAGAGGTCCTTTATGACTGGACTAAGTATAAATAAGCCAAAAATGAACAAATTTGACATTTTTCGATAGAAAAAACATTTTTTGAAATATTCGATTTTTCCACATGAGAGTCATGTCTATACAAATCATTGAAATTTTGATCCAAATGAGTCAAAATATATACATAGAGGTCGTTTATGACTGGACTAAGTATAAATAAGCCAAAAATGATCAAATTTGACATTTTTCGATAGAAAAAACATTTTTTGAAAATTTTCGATTTTACAACTAGAATGTCATGACTATACAAATCATTGAAATTTTGATCCAAGCAAGTCAAAATGTATACATAGAGGTCCTTTATGACTGAACTAAGCATAAATAAGCCAAAAATGATCAAAATTGACATTTTTCGATAGAAAAAACATTTTTTGATAATTTTCGATTTTTCAACATGAGACTCATGACTATACAAATCATTGAAATTTTGATCCAAGTAAGTCAAAATGTATACATAGAGGTCGTTTATGACTGGACTAAGTATAAATAAGCCAAAAATGATCAAATTTGACATTTTTCGATAGAAAAAACATTTTTTGAAAATTTCCGATTTTACAACTAGAATGTCATGACTATACAAATCATTGAAATTTTGATCCAAGTAAGTCAAAATGTATACATAGAGGTCCTTTATGACTGGACTAAGTATTAATAACCCAAAAATGAACAAATTTGACATTTTTCGATAGAAAAAAACATTTTTTGAAAATTTTCGATTTTACAACTAGAATGTCATGACTATACAAATCATTGAAATTTTGATCCAAGTAAGTCAAAATGTATACATAGAGGTCCTTTATGACTGGACTAAGTATAAATAAGCCAAAAATGATCAAATTTGACATTTTTCGATAGAAAAAACATTTTTTGAAAATTTTCGATTTTTCAACTGAGACTCATGACTATACAAATCATTGAAATTTTGATCCAAGTAAGTCAAAATGTATACATAGAGGTCCTTTATGACTGGACTAAGTATAAATAAGCCAAAAATGATCAAATTTTACATTTTTCGATAGAAAAAACATTTTTTGAAAATTTTCGATTTTTCAACATGAGACTCATGACTATACAAATCATTGAAATATTGATCCAAGTAAGTCAAAATGTATACATAGAGGTCCTTTATGACTGGACTAAGTATAAATAAGCCAAAAATGATCAAATTTGACATTTTTCGATAGAAAAAACATTTTTTGAAAATTTCCGATTTTACAACTAGAATGTCATGACTATACAAATCATTGAAATTTTGATCCAAGTAAGTCAAAATGTATACATAGAGGTCCTTTATGACTGGACTAAGTATAAATAAGCCAAAAATGAACAAATTTGACATTTTTCGATAGAAAAAACATTTTTTGAAATATTCGATTTTTCCACATGAGAGTCATGTCTATACAAATCATTGAAATTTTGATCCAAATGAGTCAAAATATATACATAGAGGTCGTTTATGACTGGACTAAGTATAAATAAGCCAAAAATGATCAAATTTGACATTTTTCGATAGAAAAAACATTTTTTGAAAATTTTCGATTTTACAACTAGAATGTCATGACTATACAAATCATTGAAATTTTGATCCAAGCAAGTCAAAATGTATACATAGAGGTCCTTTATGACTGGACTAAGTATAAATAAGCCAAAAATGGTCAAATTTGACATTTTTCGATAAAAAAAACATTTTTTGAAAATTTTCGATTTTTCAACATGAGACTCATGACTATACAAATCATTGAACTTTTGATCCAAGTAAGTCAAAATGTATACATAGAGGTCCTTTATGACTGGACTAAGTATAAATAAGCCAAAATGATCAAATTTGACATTTTTCGATAGAAAAAACATTTTTTGAAAATTTTCGATTTTTCAACATGAGACTCATGACTATACAAATCATTGAAATTTTTATCCAAGTAAGTAAAAATGTAAACATAGAGGTCCTTCATGACTGGACTAAGTATAAATAAGCCAAAAATGATCAAATTTGACATTTTTCGATAGAAAAAACATTTTTTGAAAATTTTCGATTTTTCAACATGAGAGTCATGACTATACAAATCATTGAAATTTTGATCCAAGTAAGTCAAAATGTATACAAAGAAGTCGTTTATGACTGGACTAAGTATAAATAAGCCAAAAATGATCAAATTTGACATTTTTCGATAGAAAAAACATTTTTTGAAAATTTCCGATTTTACAACTAGAATGCCATGACTATACAAAACATTGAAATTTTGATCCAAGTAAGTCAAAATGTATACAAATAGGTCGTTTATGACTGGACTAAGTATAAATAAGCCAAAAATGATCAAATTTGACATTTTTTGATAGAAAAAACATTTTTTGAAAATTTTCGATTTTTCAACATGATACTCATGCCTATACAAATCATTGAAATTTTGATCCAAGTAAGTCAAAATGTATACATAGAGGTCGTTTATGACTGGACTAAGTATAAATAAGCCAAAAATGATCAAATTTGACATTTTTCGATAGAAAAAACATTTTTTGAAAATTTCCGATTTTACAACTAGAATGTCATGACTATACAAATCATTGAAATTTTGATCCAAGTAAGTCCAAATGTATACATAGAGGTCCTTTATGACTGGACTAAGTATTAATAACCCAAAAATGATCAAATTTGACATTTTTCGATAGAAAAAACATTTTTTGAAAATTTTCGATTTTACAACTAGAATGTCATGACTATACAAATCATTGAAATTTTGATCCAAGTAAGTCAAAATGTATACATAGAGGTCCTTTATGACTGGACTAAGTATAAATAAGCCAAAAATGATCAAATTTGACATTTTTCGATAGAAAAAACATTTTTTGAAAATTTTCGATTTTTCAACTGAGACTCATGACTATACAAATCATTGAAATTTTGATCCAAGTTAGTCAAAATGTATACATAGAGGTCCTTTATGAATGGACTAAGTATAAATAAGCCAAAAATGATCAAATTTTACATTTTTCGATAGAAAAAACATTTTTTGAAAATTTTCGATTTTTCAACATGAGACTCATGACTATACAAATCATTGAAATATTGATCCAAGTAAGTCAAAATGTATACATAGAGGTCCTTTATGACTGGACTAAGTATAAATAAGCCAAAAATGAACAAATTTGACATTTTTCGATAGAAAAAACATTTTTTGAAATATTCGATTTTTCCACATGAGAGTCATGTCTATACAAATCATTGAAATTTTGATCCAAATGAGTCAAAATATATACATAGAGGTCGTTTATGACTGGACTAAGTATAAATAAGCCAAAAATGATCAAATTTGACATTTTTCGATAGAAAAAACATTTTTTGAAAATTTTCGATTTTACAACTAGAATGTCATGACTATACAAATCATTGAAATTTTGATCCAAGCAAGTCAAAATGTATACATAGAGGTCCTTTATGACTGGACTAAGTATAAATAAGCCAAAAATGATCAAAATTGACATTTTTCGATAGAAAAAACATTTTTTGATAATTTTCGATTTTTCAACATGAGACTCATGACTATACAAATCATTGAAATTTTGATCCAAGTAAGTCAAAATGTATACATAGAGGTCGTTTATGACTGGACTAAGTATAAATAAGCCAAAAATGATCAAATTTGACATTTTTCGATAGAAAAAACATTTTTTGAAAATTTCCGATTTTACAACTAGAATGTCATGACTATACAAATCATTGAAATTTTGATCCAAGTAAGTCAAAATGTATACATAGATGTCCTTTATGACTGGACTAAGTATTAATAACCCAAAAATGATCAAATTTGACATTTTTCGATAGAAAAAACATTTTTTGAAAATTTTCGATTTTACAACTAGAATGTCATGACTATACAAATCATTGAAATTTTGATCCAAGTAAGTCAAAATGTATACATAGAGGTCCTTTATGACTGGACTAAGTATAAATAAGCCAAAAATGATCAAATTTGACATTTTTCGATAGAAAAAACATTTTTTGAAAATTTTCGATTTTTCAACTGAGACTCATGACTATACAAATCATTGAAATTTTGATCCAAGTAAGTCAAAATGTATACATAGAGGTCCTTTATGACTGGACTAAGTATAAATAAGCCAAAAATGATCAAATTTTACATTTTTCGATAGAAAAAACATTTTTTGAAAATTTTCGATTTTTCAACATGAGACTCATGACTATACAAATCATTGAAATATTGATCCAAGTAAGTCAAAATGTATACATAGAGGTCCTTTATGACTGGACTAAGTATAAATAAGCCAAAAATGATCAAATTTGACATTTTTCGATAGAAAAAACATTTTTTGAAAATTTCCGATTTTACAACTAGAATGTCATGACTATACAAATCATTGAAATTTTGATCCAAGTAAGTCAAAATGTATACATAGAGGTCCTTTATGACTGGACTAAGTATAAATAAGCCAAAAATGAACAAATTTGACATTTTTCGATAGAAAAAACATTTTTTGAAATATTCGATTTTTCCACATGAGAGTCATGTCTATACAAATCATTGAAATTTTGATCCAAATGAGTCAAAATATATACATAGAGGTCGTTTATGACTGGACTAAGTATAAATAAGCCAAAAATGATCAAATTTGACATTTTTCGATAGAAAAAACATTTTTTGAAAATTTTCGATTTTACAACTAGAATGTCATGACTATACAAATCATTGAAATTTTGATCCAAGCAAGTCAAAATGTATACATAGAGGTCCTTTATGACTGGACTAAGTATAAATAAGCCAAAAATGATCAAAATTGACATTTTTTGATAGAAAAAACATTTTTTGATAATTTTCGATTTTTCAACATGAGACTCATGACTATACAAATCATTGAAATTTTGATCCAAGTAAGTCAAAATGTATACATAGAGGTCCTTTATGACTGGACTAAGTATAAATAAGCCAAAAATGATCAAATTTGACATTTTTCGATAGAAAAAACAATTTTTGAAAATTTTCGATTTTTCAACATGAGACTCATGACTTTACAAATCATTGAAATTTTGATCCAAGTAAGTCAAAATGTATACATAGAGGTCCTTTATGACTGGAATAAGTAAAAATAAGCCAAAAATGATCAAATTTGACATTTTTCCATAAAAAAAAGACATTTTTTGAAAATTTCCGATTTTACAACTAGAATGTCATGACTATACAAATCATTGAAATTTTGATCCAAGTAAGTCAAAATGTATACATAGAAGTCGTTTATGACTAAACTAAGTATAAATAAGCCAAAAATGATCAAATTTGACATTTTTTTATAGAAAAAACATTTTTTTGAAAATTTTCGATTTTTCAACATGAGACTCATGACTATACAAATCATTGAAATTTTGATCCAAGTAAGTCAAAATGTATACATAGAGGTCCTTTATGACTGGACTAAGTATAAATAAGCCAAAAATGATCAAATTTGACATTTTTCGATAGAAAAAACATTTTTTGAAAATTTCCGATTTTAAAACTAGAATGTCATGACTATACAAATCATTGAAATTTTGATCCAAGTAAGTCAAAATGTATACATAGAAATCCTTTATGACTGGACTAAGTATAAATAAGCCAAAAATGATCAAATTTGACATTTTTCGATAGAAGAAACATTTTTTGAAAATTTCCGATTTTACAACTAGAATGTCATGACTATACAAATCATTGAAATTTTGATCCAAGTAAGTCAAAATGTATACATAGAGGTCGTTTATGACTGGACTAAGTATAAATAAGCCAAAAATGATCAAATTTGACATTTTTCGATAGAAAAAACATTTTTTGAAAATTTCCGATTTTACAACTAGAATGTCATGACTATACAAATCATTGAAATTTTGATCCAAGTAAGTCAAAATGTATACATAGAGGTCGTTTATGACTGGACTAAGTATAAATAAGCCAAAAATGATCAAATTTGACATTTTTCGATAGAAAAAACATTTTTTGAAAATTTTCGATTTTTCAACATGAGAGTCATGACTATACAAATCATTGAAATTTTGATCCAAGTAAGTCAAAATGTATACATAGAGGTCGTTTATGACTGGACTAAGTATAAATAAGCCAAAAATGATCAAATTTGACATTTTTCGATAGAAAAAACATTTTTTGAAAATTTTCGATTTTTCAATATGAGAGTCATGACTATACAAATCATTGAAATTTTGATCCAAGTAAAACAAAATGTATACATAGAGGTCGTTTATGACTGGACTAAGTATAAATAAGCCAAAATAATCAAATTTGACATTTTTCGATAGAAAAAACATTTTTTGAAAATATCCGATTTTACAACTAGAATGTCATGACTATACAAATCATTGAAATTTTGATCCAAGTAAGTCTCAATGTATACATAGAGGTCCTTTATGACTGGAATAAGTATAAATAAGCCAAAAATGATCAAATTTGACATTTTTCGATCGAAAAAACATTTTTTGAAAATTTCCGATTTTAAAACTAGAATGTCATGACTACACAAATCATTGAAATTTTGATCCCAGTAAGTCAAAATGTATACATAGAGGTCCTTTATGACTGGACTAAGTATAAATAAGCCAAAAATGATCAAATTTGACATTTTTCGATAGAAAAAACATTTTTTGAAATTTTCCGATTTTACAACTAGAATGTCATGACTATACAAATCATTGAAATTTTGATCCAAGTAAGTCAAAATGTATACATAGAGGTCATTTATGACTGGACTAAGTATAAATAAGCCAAAAATGATCAAATTTGACTTTTTTCGATAGAAAAAACATTTTTTGAAAATTTTCGATTTTACAACTAGAATGTCACGACTATACAAATCATTGAAATTTTGATCCAAGCAAGTCAAAATGTATACATAGAGGTCCTTTATGACTGGACTAAGTATAAATAAGCCAAAAATGATCAAATTTGACATTTTTTTATAGAAAAAACATTTTTTTGAAAATTTTCGATTTTTCAACATAAGACTCATGACTATACAAATCATTGAAATTTTGATCCAAGTAAGTCAAAATGTATACATAGAGGTCGTTTATGACTGGACTATTTATAAATAAGCCAAAAATGATCAAATTTAACATTTTTCGATAGAAAAAACATTTTTTGAAAATTTCCGATTTTACAACTAGAATGTCATGACTATACAAATCATTAAAATTTGGATCCAAGTAAGTCAAAATGTATACAAAGAGGTCCTTTATGACTGGACTAAGTATAAATAAGCCAAAAATGATCAAATTTGACATTTTTCGATCGAAAAAACATTTTTTGAAAATTTTCGATTTTTCAACATGAGACTCATGACTATACAAATCATTGAAATTTTGATCCCAGTAAGTCAAAATGTATACATAGAGGTCCTTTATGACTGGACTAAGTATAAATAAGCCAAAAATGATCAAATTTGACATTTTTCGATAGAAGAAACATTGTTTGAAAATTTCCGATTTTACAACTAGAAAGTCATGACTATACAAATCATTGAAATTTTGATCCAAGTAAGTCAAAATGTATACATAGAGGTCGTTTATGATTGGACTAAGTATAAATAAGCCAAAAATGATCAAATTTGACATTTTTCGATAGAAAAAACATTTGTTGAAAATTTTCGATTTTTCAACATGAGCCTCATGACAATACAAATCATTGAAATTTGGATCCAAGTAAGTCAAAATGTATACATAGAGGTCCTTTATGACTGGACTAAGTATAAATAAGCCAAAAATGATCAAATTTTACATTTTTCGATAGAAAAAAAATTTTTTGAAAATTTTCGATTTTTCCACATGAGAGACATGTCTATACAAATCATTGAAATTTTTGATCCAAGTAAGTAAAAGTGTATACATAGAGGTCCTTTATGACTGGACTAAGTATAAATAAGCCAAAAATGATCAAATTTGACATTTTTCGATAAAAAAAACATTTTTTGAAAATTTTCGATTTTTCAACATGAGAGTCATGACTATACAAATCATTGAAATTTTGATCCAAGTAAGTCTAAATGTATACATAGAGGTCGTTTATGACTGGACTAAGTATAAATAAGCCAAAATGATCAAATTTGACATTTTTCGATAGAAAAAACATTTTTTGAAAATTTTCGATTTTTCAACATGAGACTCATGACTATACAAATCATTGAAATTTTGATCCAAGTAAGTCAAAATGTATACATAGAGGTCCTTTATGACTGGACTAAGTATAAATAAGCCAAAAATGATCAAATTTGACATTTTTCGATAGGAAAAACATTTTTTGAAAATTTCCGATTTTACAACTAGAATGTCATGACTATACAAATCATTGAAATTTTGATCCAAGTAAGTCAAAATGTATACATAGAGGTCCTTTATGACTGGACTAAGTATAAATAAGCCAAAAATGATCAAAATTGACATTGGTCGATACAAAAAACATTTTTTGAAAATTTTTGATTTTTCCACATGAGAGTCATGTCTATACAAATCATTGAAATTTTGATCCAAGTATGTCAAAATGTAAACATAGAGGTCCTCTATGACTGGACTAAGTATAAATAAGCCAAAAATGATCAAATTTGACATTTTTCGATAGAAAAAACATTTTTTGAAAATTTTCGATTTTTCAACATGAGACTCATGACTATACAAAGCAATGAAATTTTGATCCAAGTAAGTCAAAATGTATACATAGAGGTCCTCTATGACTGGACTAAGTATAAATAAGCCAAAAATGATAAAATTTGACATTTTTCGATAGAAAAAACATTTTTTGAAAATTTCCGATTTTACAACTAGAATGTCATGACTATACAAATCATTGAAATTTTGATCCAAGTAAGTCAAAATGTATACATAGAGGTCGTTTATGACTGGACTAAGTATAAATAAGCCAAAAATGATCAAATTTGACATTTTTCGATAGAAAAAACATTTTTTGAAAATTTTTGATTTTTCAACATGAGAGTCATGACTATACAAATCATTGAAATTTTGATCCAAGTAAGTCAAAATGTATACATAGAGGTCGCTTATGACTGGACTAAGTATAAATAAGCCAAAAATGATCAAATTTGACATTTTTCGATAGAAAAAACATTTTTTGAAAATTTTCGATTTTTCAACATGAGAGTCATGACTATACAAATCATTGAAATTTTGATCCAAGTAAGTCAAAATGTATACAAAGAGGTAGTTTATGACTGGACTAAGTATAAATAAGCCAAAAATGATCAAATTTGACATTTTTTGATAGAAAAAACATTTTTGTGAAAATTTTCGATTTTTCAACATGAGACTCATGACTATACAAATCATTGAAATTTTGATCTTAGTAAAACAAAATGTTTACATAGAGGTTGTTTATGACTGGACTAAGTATAAATAAGCCAAAATAATCAAATTTGACATTTTTCGATAGAAAAAACATTTTTTGAAAATATCCGATTTTACAACTAGAATGTCATGACTATACAAATCATTGAAATTTTGATCCAAGTAAGTCAAAATGTATACATAGAGGTCCTTTATGACTGGACTAAGTATAAATAAGCCAAAAATGATCAAATTTGACATTTTTCGATAGAAAAAACATTTTTTGAAAATTTCCGATTTTAAAACTAGAATGTCATGACTATACAAATCATTGAAATTTTGATCCAAGTAAGTCAAAATGTATACATAGAGGTCCTTTATGACTGGACTAAGTATAAATAAGCCAAAAATGATCAAATTTGACATTTTTCGATAGAAAAATCATTTTTTGAAAATTTCCGATTTTACAACTAGAATGTCATGACCATAGATAATAAATATTTATTTTATACTATAGATGGGCATCTCTATCATCACCAAGGAAACTTGAGATTTAGTTCTCACTCTGTTCACCAGATAGCGCTTTAATCAATTGACCGCCTTTTTTAAAATACTCTATGCCAAATTCTAAATACAATTTAAATTTTTACTTTTTTTTTGTTTTACTGTTTTAGAACATGTTTTGGTATCAAATTTTTATTTGAAATGCTATCAAATATCTTTTTTCCAAATAATGTGCTTAAAACAGTGAAACAAAAAATAATTAAATATTTTAAAGAAAAAAAAGCTTTTAAATTATAAAATAAATTTATTAAACAACTAATCTTAAAAACATTCTATTTACAAATAAAAATTTTAAATAGTTTTCTTACAACTAAAATTAAAACTAATAAATGTTTGCATCCGTGTTTGCATTTTCCAATCTTATAAGATATGTTTCATTTTTATCTTTCAACTTTCGATCAAGTTTTAACATATCCTTCGCAATATGGTAATATTTTCTTGCTGATTTCGATAGTTCTTTCACCCTTCTCACATTTCCTTCTTTTAGTAAATACATTTTTTTCTACAAATCTATGAAAATAAAATATAGATTTTTGATAAAACAGAAAAAAAAGAAACAAGGTTGGCAACAAACCTATTTGAAACGCAGGTCGAATTTGTTCTTCTTCGATATTTATGGCCATAATCTTTCGACTCGTAGAAGCCATAGGCGATCCTAAAAATTGATTTCATTTAAATTTGCCGTTATTGATAAAAATTAATTAAAAATTTTTCAACAAAAATTAAAAAACTCATGTTCTAAATACATAATATTATGATTTTAGGTGTCAAATAGTGAAAAAGTACAAAAGCTCCTAAATTTCAATAACAATTCCATTTTTTGTGATTTAATAAAGTATAATTGAATCCAAACAGATTGTAAATGAGCACAAAATATGCCTTCTCATGAAAAATCATACAGAATTGGATGGTGGTCCGCTATCAAAAGTTCTCCTTTAAAATAAACGCTAATAAAAGCTAAATTTTCCAAGCGTTTAAGGAAAAAAACTTGTGTTTCATGGCGATTTATTCAGTAGACATAACAAGTTAAAAAATGCATTAATGAATATTTAATATCTCTTTAGGTTTTATTTTTATTCTCATAACTATATTTTTATATTTACTTTTTAAATTATAATTGTTAGTATCTAACAATTAAATTCATTCACCAGGTCGTTTTGATGCAGTTTTGTTCAAACTTATGTTCGAGGTCTCTGCATGTAAAAATTGTGAACCTAAAATAAATAAAAATTACCTTATAATCAAATTGTGTCTACATTCGTGGTTCCTCTTCAGATTGTAAGACCTACATACAATAATAAATTAAACATACGTTAGTTACATAAGGATTTTAACTTACTTCTTAAGTGGAGGCTAGGAAAAGCATTAGGCTTTAAGTAAGTTCACAATTTTCCTGTTGAAGCCTGGAGTTTCATTTTGTCGGCGAAATGTAAATCGCAGACACGATAGTTTTCACGTTTCGAGTATTCGATGTCCGTTCGACCAATCGCTATTGTCCAATTTTTAAACTTCTGAAAAATTAAGTCTTTCAAGAATATTTCTATCCAAGTTAACAATTTTTTTAATTACCTCAAAATTCTTAGGAATCACATGTAAACTAATATCCTTCTGTGTTTTTACACAACTTTTCACACAACAATGAAAAACCATCTTAATATTTATTTAATTTTTAATAAATATTTTATTTGACACTATTTCAGATAAATTTTTGTATTAGTCTGTCAAATTTGACCAGGCAACAATGATCAAAATGATTGTAGAAATTTAGAAAGTTTATGTGATACATACAACGTTTTTGTAATATTCATTGCCTATACTTTATAAATTAAGAACTTGATCTACAGTAGTGAAATCTTTTGAACAGAGTGATAAGTTTTTGGAACTCACATGGTAAAAGCAGTTCAAGTTTCTTATCTATATTATAATTAGTTGTCTATGGTCATGACTATACAAATCATTGAAATTTTGATCCAAGTAAGTCAAAATGTATACATAGAGGTCATTTATGACTGGACTAAGTATAATTAAGTTAAAAATGATCAAATTTGACATTTTTCGATAGAAAAAAAAAAATTTTTTGAAAATTTTCGATTTTTTAACATGAGAGTCATGACTATACAAATCATTGAAATTTTGATCCAAGTAAGTCAAAATGTATACATAGAAATCCTTTATGACTGCACTAAGTATAAATAAGCCAAAAATGATCAAATTTGACATTTTTCGATAGAAGAAACATTTTTTCAAAATTTCCGATTTTGCAACTAGAATGTCATGACTATACAAATCATTGAAATTTTGATCCAAGTAAGTCAAAATGTATACATAGAGGTCCTTTATGACTGGACTAAGTATAAATAAGCCAAAAATGATCAAATTTGACATTTTTCGATAGAAAAAACATTTTTTGAAAATTTTCGATTTTTCAACATGAGACTCATGACTATACAAAGCATTTAAATTTTGATCCAAGTAAGTCAAAATGTATACATAGAGGTCCTTTATGACTGGACTAAGTATAAATAAGCCAAAAATGATCAAATTTGACATTTTTCGATAGAAAAAACATTTTTTGAAAATTTCCGATTTTACAACTAGAATGTCATGACTATACAAATCATTGAAATTTTGATCCAAGTAAGTCAAAATGTATACATAGAGGTCGTTTATGACTGGACTAAGTATAAATAAGCCAAAAATGATCAAATTTGACATTTTTCGATAGAAAAAACATTTTTTGAAAATTTTCGATTTTTCAACATGAGAGTCATGACTATACAAATCATTGAAATTTTGATCCAAGTAAGTCAAAATGTATACATAGAGGTCGTTTATGACTGGACTAAGTATAAATAAGCCAAAAATGATCAAATTTGAAATTTTTCGATAGAAAAAACATTTTTTGAAAATTTTCGATTTTTCAACATGAGAGTCATGACTATACAAATCATTGAAATTTTGATCCGAGTAAGTCAAAATGTATAGAAAGAGGTCGTTTATGACTGGACTAAGTATAAATAAGCCAAAAATGATCAAATTTGACATTTTTTGATAGAAAAAACATTTTTGTGAATATTTTCGATTTTTCAACATGAGACTCATGACAATACAAATCATTGAAATTTTGATCCAAGTAAAACAAAATGTATACATAGAGGTCGTTTATGACTGGACTAAGTATAAATAAGCCAAAATAATCAAATTTGACATTTTTCGATAGAAAAAACATTTTTTGAAAATATCCGATTTTACAACTAGAATGTCATGACTATACAAATCATTGAAATTTTGATCCAAGTAAGTCTCAATGTATACATAGAGGTCCTTTATGACTGGACTAAGTATAAATAAGCCAAAAATGATCAAATTTGACATTTTTCGATCGAAAAAACATTTTTTGAAAATTTCCGATTTTAAAACTAGAATGTCATGACTATACAAATCATTGAAATTTTGATCCCAGTAAGTCAAAATGTATACATAGAGGTCCTTTATGACTGGACTAAGTATAAATAAGCCAAAAATGATCAAATTTGACATTTTTCGATAGAAAAAACATTTTTTGAAATTTTCCGATTTTACAACTAGAATGTCATGACTATACAAATCATTGAAATTTTGATCCAAGTAAGTCAAAATGTATACATAGAGGTCATTTATGACTAGACTAAGTATAATTAAGCCAAAAATGATCAAATTTGACATTTTTCGATAGAAAAAACATTTTTTGAAAATTTTCGATTTTTTAACATGAGAGTCATGACTATACAAATCATTGAAATTTTGATCCAAGTAAGTCAAAATGTATACATAGAAATCCTTTATGACTGCACTAAGTATAAATAAGCCAAAAATGATCAAATTTGACATTTTTCGATAGAAGAAACATTTTTTCAAAATTTCCGATTTTACAACTAGAATGTCATGACTATACAAATCATTGAAAATTTGATCCAAGTAAGTCAAAATGTATACATAGAGGTCCTTTATGACTGGACTAAGTATAAATAAGCCAAAAATGATCAAATTTTACATTTTTCGATAGAAAAAACATTTTTTGAAAATTTCCGATTTTACAACTAGAATGTCATGACTATACAAATCATTGAAATTTTGATCAAAGTAAGTCAAAATGTATGCATAGAGGTCATTTATGACTGGACTAAGTATAAATAAGCCAAAAATGATCAAATTTGACATTTTTCGATAGAAAAAACATTTTTTGAAAATTTTCGATTTTTCAACATGAGAGTCATGACTATACAAATCATTGAAATTTTGATCCAAGTAAGTCTAAATGTATACATAGAGGTCGTTTATGACTGGACTAAGTATAAATAAGCCAAAAATGATCAAATTTGACATTTTTCGATAAAAAAAACATTTTTTGAAAATTTTCGATTTTTCAACATGAGACTCATGACTATACAAATCATTGAAATTTTGATCCAAGTAAGTCAAAATGTATACATAGAGGTCGTTTATGACTGGACTAAGTATAAATAAGCCAAAAATGATCAAATTTGACATTTTTCGATAGAAAAAACATTTTTTGAAAATTTCCGATTTTACAACTAGAATGTCATGACTATACAAATCATTGAAATTTTGATCCAAGTAAGTCAAAATGTATACATAGAGTTCCTTTGAGACTGGACTAAGTATAAATAAGCCAAAAATGATCAAATTTAACATTTTTCGATAGAAAAAACATTTTTGGAAAAATTCCAATTTTACAACTAGAATGTCATGACTATACAAATCATTGAAATTTTGATCCAAGTAAGTCAAAATGTATACGTAGAGGTCCTTTATGACTGGACTAAGTATAAATAAGCCAAAAATGATCAAATTTGACATTTTTCGATAGAAAAAACATTTTTTGAAAATTTTCGATTTTACAACATGAGAGTCATGACTATACAAATCATTGAAATTTTGATCCAAGTAAGTCAAAATGTAAACATAGAGGTCCTTTATGACTGGACTCAGTATAAATAAGCCAAAAATTATCAAATTTGACATTTTTCGATAGAAAAAACATTTTTTGAAAATTTTCGATTTTTCAACATTAGACTCATGACTATACAAATCATTGAAATTTTGATCCAAGTAAGTCATAATGAATACATAGAGGTCGTTTATGACTGGACTAAGATTAAATAAGCCAAAAATGATCAAATTTGACATTTTTCGATAGAAAAAACATTTTTTGAAAATTTTCGATTTTTCAACATGAGACTCATGACTATACAAATCATTGAAATTTTGATCCAAGTAAGTCATAATGAATACATAGAGGTCGTTTATGACTGGACTAAGATTAAATAAGCCAAAAATGATCAAATTTGACATTTTTCGATAGAAAAAACATTTTTTGAAAATTTTCGATTTTTCAACATGAGACTCATGACTGTACAAATCATTGAAATTTTGATCCAAGTAAGTCAAAATGTATACATAGAGGTCGTTTATGACTGGACTAAGTATAAATAAGCCAAAAATGATCAAATTTGACATTTTTCGATAGAAAAAACATTTTTTGAAAATTTCCGATTTTACAACTAGAATGTCATGACTATACAAATCATTGAAATTTTGATCCAAGTAAGTCAAAATGTAAACATAGAGGTCCTTTATGACTGGACTAAGTATAAATAAGCCAAAAATGATCAAATTTGACATTTTTCGATAGAAAAAACATTTTTTGAAAATTTCCGATTTTACAACTAGAATGTCATGACTATACAAATCATTGAAATTTTGATCCAAGTAAGTCAAAATGTATACGTAGAGGTCCTTTATGACTGGACTAAGTATAAATAAGCCAAAAATGATCAAATTTGACATTTTTCGATAGAAAAACCATTTTTTGAAAATTTTCGATTTTTCAACCTGAGACTCATGACTTTACAAATCATTGAAATTTTGATCCAAGTAAGTCAAAATGTATACATAGAGGTCCTTTGTGACTGAACTAAGTATAAATAAGCCAAAAATGATCAAATTTGACATTTTTCGATAGAAAAAACATATTTTGAAAATATCCGATTTTACAACTAGAATGTCATAACTATACAAATCATTGAAATTTTGATCCAAATTAGTCAAAATGTATACATAGAGGTCCTTTATGACTGGACTAAGTATAAATAAGCCAAAAATGATCAAATTTTACATTTTTCGATAGAAAAAACATTTTTTGAAAATTTCCGATTTTACAACTAGAATGTCATGACTATACAAATCATTGAAATTTTGATCAAAGTAAGTCAAAATGTATGCATAGAGGTCATTTATGACTGGACTAAGTATAAGTATGCCAAAAATGATCAATTTTGACATTTTTCGATAGAAAAAACATTTTTTGAAAATTTTCGATTTTTCAACATGAGAGTCATGACTATACAAATCATTGAAATTTTGATCCAAGTAAGTCTAAATGTATACATAGAGGTCGTTTATGACTGGACTAAGTATAAATAAGCCAAAAATGATCAAATTTGACATTTTTCGATAGAAAAAACATTTTTTGAAAATTTTCGATTTTTCAACATGAGACTCATGACTTTACAAATCATTGAAATTTTGATCCAAGTAAGTCAAAATGTATACATAGAGGTCCTTTATGACTGAACTAAGTATAAATAAGCCAAAAATGATCAAATTTTACATTTTTCGATAGAAAAAACATTTTTTGAAAATTTCCGATTTTAACACTAGAATGTCATGACTATACAAATCATTGAAATTTTGATCAAAGTAAGTCAAAATGTATACATAGAGGTCCTTTATGACTGGACTAAGTATAAATAAGCCAAAAATGATCAAATTTTACATTTTTCGATAGAAAAAACATTTTTTGAAAATTTCCGATTTTACAACTAGAATGTCATGACTATACAAATCATTGAAATTTTGATCAAAGTAAGTCAAAATGTATGCATAGAGGTCATTTATGACTGGACTAAGTATAAATAAGCCAAAAATGATCAAATTTTACATTTTTCGATAGAAAAAACATTTTTTGAAAATTTCCGATTTTACAACTTGAATGTCATGACTATACAAACCATTGAAATTTTGATCAAAGTAAGTCAAAATGTATGCATAGAGGTCCTTTATGACTGAACTAAGTATAAATAAGCCAAAAATGATCAAATTTTACATTTTTCGATAGAAAAAACATTTTTTGAAAATTTTCGATTTTTCAACATGAGACTCATGACTATACAAATCATTGAAATTTTGATCCAAGTAAGTCTAAATGTATACATAGAGGTCGTTTATGACTGGACTAAGTATAAATAAGCCAAAAATGATCAAATTTGATATTTTTCGATAGAAAAAACATTTTTTGAAAATTTTCGATTTTTCAACATGAGAGTCATGACTATACAAATCATTGAAATTTTGATCCAAGTAAGTCTAAATGTATACATAGAGGTCGTTTATGACTGGACTAAGTATAAATAAGCCAAAAATGATCAAATTTGACATTTTTCGATAGAAAAAACATTTTTTGAAAATTTTCGATTTTTCAACATGAGACTCATGACTATACAAATCATTGAAATTTTGATCCAAGTAAGTCAAAATGTATACATAGAGGTCGTTTATGACTGGACTAAGTATAAATAAGCCAAAAATGATCAAATTTGACATTTTTCGATAGAAAAAACATTTTTTGAAAATTTCCGATTTTACAACTAGAATGTCATGACTATACAAATCATTGAAATTTTGATCCAAGTAAGTCAAAATGTATACATAGAGGTCCTTTATGACTGGACTAAGTATAAATAAGCCAAAAATGATCAAATTTGACATTTTTCGATAGAAAAAACATTTTTTGAAAATTTTCGATTTTTCAACATGAGACTCATGACTATACAAATCATTGAAATTTTGATCCAAGTAAGTCAAAATGTATACATAGAGGTCGTTTATGACTGGACTAAGTATAAATAAGCCAAAAATGATCAAATTTGACATTTTTCGATAGAAAAAACATTTTTTGAAAATTTCCGATTTTACAACTAGAATGTCATGACTATACAAATCATTGAAATTTTGATCCAAGTAAGTCAAAATGTATACATAGGGGTCCTTTATGACTGGACTAAGTATAAATAAGCCAAAAATGATCAAATTTGACATTTTTCGATAGAAAAAACATTTTTTGAAAATTTCCGATTTTTCAACATGAGAGTCATGACTATACAAAGCATTGAAATTTTGATCCAAGTAAGTCAAAATGTATACAAAGAGGTCGTTTATGACTGGACTTAGTATAAATAAGCCAAAAATGATCAAATTTGACATTTTTTGATAGAAAAAACATTTTTGTGAAAATTTTCGATTTTTCAACATGAGACTCATGACTATACAAATCATTGAAATTTTGATCCAAGTAAAACAAAATGTATACATAGAGGTCGTTTATGACTGGACTAAGTATAAATAAGCCAAAATAATCAAATTTGACATTTTTCGATAGAAAAAACATATTTTGAAAATATCCGATTTTACAACTAGAATGATATAACTATACAAATCATTGAAATTTTGATCCAAATTAGTCAAAATGTATACATAGAGGTCCTTTATGACTGGACTAAGTATAAATAAGCCAAAAATGATCAAATTTGACATTTTTCGATAGAAAAAACATTTTTTGAAAATTTTAGATTTTACAACATGAGAGCCATGACTATACAAATCATTGAAATTTTGATCCAAGTAAGTCAAAATGTAAACATAGAGGTCCTTTATGACTGGACTCAGTATAAATAAGCCAAAAATTATCAAATTTGACATTTTTCGATAGAAAAAACATTTTTTGAAAATTTCCGATTTTACTACTAGAATGTCATGACTATAAAAATCATTGAAATTATGATCCAAGTAAGTCTAAATGTATACATAGAGGTCGTTTATGACTGGACTAAGTATAAATAAGCCAAAAATGATCAAATTTGACATTTTTCGATAGAAAAAACATTTTTTGAAAATTTTCGATTTTTCAACATGAGACTCATGACTATAAAAATCATTGAAATTTTGATCCAAGTAAGTCAAAATGTATACATAGAGGTCGTTTATGACTGGCCTAAGTATAAATAAGCCAAAAATGATCAAATTTGACATTTTTCGATAGAAAAAACATTTTTTGAAAATTTCCGATTTTACAACTAGAATGTCATGACTATACAAATCATTGAAATTTTGATCCAAGTAAGTCAAAATGTATACATAGAGGTCCTTTATGACTGGACTAAGTATAAATAAGCCAAAAATGAACAAATTTGACATTTTTCGATAGAAAAAACATTTTTTGAAAATTTCCGATTTTACAACAAGAATGTCATGACTATACAAATCATTGAAATTTTTATCCGAGTAAGTCAAAATGTATACATAGAGGTCCTTTATGACTGGACCAAGTATAAATAAGCCAAAAATGATCAAATTTGACATTTTTCGATAGAAAAAACATTTTTGATAAATTTCGATTTTACAACATGAGAGTCATGACTATACAAATCATTGAAATTTTGATCCAAGTAAGTCAAAATGTATACATAGGGGTCCTTTATGACTGGACTAAGTATAAATAAGCCAAAAATGATCAAATTTGACATTTTTCGATAGAAAAAACATTTTTTGAAAATTTCCGATTTTACAACATGAGAGTCATGACTATACAAATCATTGAAATTTTGATCCAAGTAAGTCAAAATATATACATAGAGGTCCTTTATGACTGGACTCAGTGTAAATAAGCCAAAAAAGATCAAATTTGACATTTTTCGATAGAAAAAACATTTTTTGAAAATTTTCGATTTTTCAACATGAGACTCATGACTATACAAATCATTGAAATTTTGATCCAAGTAAGTCAAAATGTATACATACAGGTCGTTTATGACTGGACTAAGTATAAATAAGCCAAAAATGATCAAATTTGACATTTTTGATAGAAAAAACATTTTTTGAAAATTTCCGATTTTACAACTAGAATGTCATGACTATACAAATCATTGAAATTTTGATCCAAGTAAGTCAAAATGTATACGTAGAGGTCCTTTATGACTGGACTAAGTATAAATAAGCCAAAAATGATCAAATTTGACATTTTTCGATAGAAAAAACATTTTTTGAAAATTTTCGATTTTACAACATGAGAGTCATGACTATACAAATCATTGAAATTTTGACCCAAGTAAGTCTAAATGTATACATAGAGGTCGTTTATGACTGGACTAAGTATAAATAAGCCAAAAATGATCAAATTTGACATTTTTGATAGAAAAAACATTTTTTGAAAATTTCAGATTTTACTACTAGAATGTCATGACTATACAAATCATTGAGATTTTGATCCAAGTAAGTCAAAATGTATACGTAGAGGTCCTTTATGACTGGACTAAGTATAAATAAGCCAAAAATGATCAAATTTGACATTTTTCGATAGAAAAAACATTTTTTGAAAATTTTCGATTTTACAACATGAGAGTCATGACTATACAAATCATTGAAATTTTGATCCAAGTAAGTCTAAATGTATACATAGAGGTCGTTTATGACTGGACTAAGTATAAATAAGCCAAAAATGATCAAATTTGACATTTTTGATAGAAAAAACATTTTTTGAAAATTTCCGATTTTACTACTAGAATGTCTTGACTATACAAATCATTGAAATTTTGATCCAAGTAAGTCAAAATGTATACATAGAGGTCCTTTATGACTGGACTCAGTGTAAATAAGCCAAAAAAGATCAAATTTGACATTTTTCGATAGAAAAAACATTTTTTGAAAATTTTCGATTTTTCAACATGAGACTCATGACTATACAAATCATTGAAATTTTGATCCAAGTAAGTCTAAATGTATACATAGAGGTCGTTTATGACTGGACTAAGTATAAATAAGCCAAAAATGATCAAATTTGATATTTTTGATAGAAAAAACATTTTTTGAAAATTTCCGATTTTACAACTAGAATGTCATGACTATACAAATCATTGAAATTTTGATCCAAGTAAGTCAAAATGTATACGTAGAGGTCCTTTATGACTGGACTAAGTATAAATAAGCCAAAAATGATCAAATTTGACATTTTTCGATAGAAAAAACATTTTTTGAAAATTTTCGATTTTACAACATGAGAGTCATGACTATACAAATCATTGAAATTTTGACCCAAATAAGTCTAAATGTATACATAGAGGTCGTTTATGACTGGACTAAGTATAAATAAGCCAAAAATGATCAAATTTGACATTTTTGATAGAAAAAACATTTTTTGAAAATTTCCGATTTTACTACTAGAATGTCATGACTATACAAATCATTGAAATTTTGATCCAAGTAAGTCAAAATGTATACGTAGAGGTCCTTTATGACTGGACTAAGTATAAATAAGCCAAAAATGATCAAATTTGACATTTTTCGATAGAAAAAACATTTTTTGAAAATTTTCGATTTTACAACATGAGAGTCATGACTATACAAATCATTGAAATTTTGATCCAAGTAAGTCTAAATGTATACATAGAGGTCGTTTATGACTGGACTAAGTATAAATAAGCCAAAAATGATCAAATTTGACATTTTTGATAGAAAAAACATTTTTTGAAAATTTCCGATTTTACTACTAGAATGTCATGACTATACAAATCATTGAAATTTTGATCCAAGTAAGTCAAAATGTATACGTAGAGGTCCTTTATGACTGGACTAAGTATAAATAAGCCAAAAATGATCAAATTTGACATTTTTCGATAGAAAAAACATTTTTTGAAAATTTTCGATTTTACAACATGAGAGTCATGACTATACAAATCATTGAAATTTTGACCCAAGTAAGTCTAAATGTATACATAGAGGTCGTTTATGACTGGACTAAGTATAAATAAGCCAAAAATGATCAAATTTGACATTTTTGATAGAAAAAACATTTTTTGAAAATTTCCGATTTTACTACTAGAATGTCATGACTATACAAATCATTGAAATTTTGATCCAAGTAAGTCAAAATGTATACGTAGAGGTCCTTTATGACTGGACTAAGTATAAATAAGCCAAAAATGATCAAATTTGACATTTTTCGATAGAAAAAAACATTTTTTGAAAATTTCCGATTTTTCAACATGAGAGTCATGACTATACAAAGCATTTAAATTTTGATCCAAGTAGGTCAAAATGTATACAAAGAGGTCGTTTATGACTGGACTTAGTATAAATAAGCCAAAAATGATCAAATTTGACATTTTTCGATAGAAAAAACATTTTTTGAAAATTTTCGATTTTTCCACATGAGAGTCATGTCTATACAAATCATTGAAATTTTGATCCAAGTAAGTCAAAATGTATACATAGAGGTCGTTTATGACTGGACTAAGTATAAATAAGCCAAAAATGATCAAATTTGACATTTTTGATAGAAAAAAACATTTTTTGAAAATTTTCGATTTTACAACATGAGAGTCATGACTATACAAATCATTGAAATTTTGATCCAAGTAAGTCAAAATGTATACAAAGAGGTCCTTTATGACTAGACTAAGTATAAATAAGCCAAAAATGATCAAATTTGACATTTTTCGATAGAAAAAACATTTTTTGAAAATTTTCGATTTTTCCACATGAGAGTCATGTCTATACAAATCATTGAAATTTTGATCCAAGTAAGTCAAAATGTATACATAGAGGTCGTTTATGACTGGACTAATTATAAATAAGCCAAAAATGATCAAATTTGACATTTTTCGATAGAAAAAACATATTTTGAAAATTTCCGATTTTTCAACATGAGAGTCATGACTATACAAATCATTGAAATTTTTATCCAGGTAAGTCAAAATGTATACATAGAGGTCGTTTATGACTGGACTAAGTATAAATAAACCAAAAATGACCAAATTTGACATTTTTGATAGAAAAAACATTTTTTGAAAATTTCCGATTTTACAACTAGAATGTCATGACTATACAAATCATTGAAATTTTGATCCAAGTAAGTCAAAATGTATACGTAGAGGTCCTTTATGACTGGACTAAGTATAAATAAGCCAAAAATGATCAAATTTGACATTTTTCGATAGAAAAAACATTTTTTGAAAATTTCCGATTTTTCAACATGAGAGTCATGACTATACAAAGCATTGAAATTTTGATCCAAGTAAGTCAAAATGTATACAAAGAGGTCGTTTATGACTGGACTTAGTATACAAATCATTGAAATTTTAATCCAAGTAAGTCAAAATGTATACATAGAGGTCGTTTATGACTGGACTTAGTATAAATAAGCCAAAAATGATCAAATTTGACATTTTTCGATAGAAAAAACATTTTTTGAAAATTTTCGATTTTTCAACATGAGAGTCATGACTATACAAATCATTGAAATTTTGATCCAAGTAAGTCAAAATGTATACATAGAGGTCCTTTATGACTGGACTAAGTATAAATAAGCCAATAATGATCAAATTTGACATTTTTCGATAGAAAAAACATTTTTTGAAAATTTTCGATTTTACAACTAGACCGTCATGACTATACAAATCATTGAAATTTTGATCCAAGTAAGTCAAAATGTATACATAGAGGTCCTTAATGACTGGACTAAGTATAAATAAGCCAAAAATGATCAAATTTGACATTTTTCGATAGAAAAAACATTTTTTGAAAATTTTCGATTTTTCCACATGAGAGTCATGTCTATACAAATCATTGAAATTTTGATCCAAGTAAGTCAAAATGTATACATAGAGGTCGTTTATGACTGGACTAAGTATAAATAAGCCAAAAATGATCAAATTTGACATTTTTCGATAGAAAAAACATATTTTGAAAATTTCCGATTTTTCAACATGAGAATCATGACTATACAAATCATTGAAATTTTGATTCAAGAAAGTCAAAATGTATACATAGAGGTCCTTTATGACTGGACTAAGTATAAATAAGCCAAAAATGATCAAATTTGACATTTTTCGATAGAAAAAACATTTTTCGAAAATTTCCGATTTTACAACATGAGAGTCATGACTATACAAATCATTGAAATTTTGATCCAAGTAAGTCAAAATGTATACATAGAGGTCCTTTATGACTGGACTAAGTATAAATAAGCCAAAAATGATCAAATTTGACATTTTTCGATAGAAAAAACATTTTTTGAAAATTTTCGATTTTTCAACATGAGACTCATGACTTTACAAATCATTGAAATTTTGATCCAAGTAAGTCAAAATGTATACATAGAGGTCCTTTATGACTGGACTAAGTATAAATAAGCCAAAAATGATCAAATTTGACATTTTTCGATAGAAAAAACATTTTTTGAAAATTTCCGATTTTACAACTAGAATGTCATGACTATACAAATCATTGAAATTTTGATCCAAGTTAGTCAAAATGTATACATAGAGGTCGTTTTTGACTGGACTAAGTATAAATAAGCCAAAAATGATCAAATTTGACATTTTTCGATAGAAATAACATTTTTTGAAAATTTTCGATTTTTCAACATGAGAGTCATGACTATACAAATCATTGAAATTTTGATCCAAGTAAGTCAAAATGTATACATAGAGTTCCTTTATGACTGCACTAAGTATAAATAAGCCAAAAATGATGAAATTTGACATTTTTCGATAGAAAAAACATTTTTTGATAATTTCCGATTTTACAACTAGAATGTCATGACTATACAAATCATTGAAATTTTGATCCAAGTAAGTCAAAATGTATACATAGAGGTCCTTAATGACTGGACTAAGTATAAATAAGCCAAAAATGATCAAATTTGACATTTTTCGATAGAAAAAAACATTTTTTGAAAATTTTCGATTTTACAACATGAGAGTCATGACTATACAAATCATTGAAATTTTGATCCAAGTAAGTCAAAATGTATACATAGAGGTCCTTTATGACTGGACTCAGTATAAATAAGCCAAAAATGATCAAATTTGACATTTTTCGATAGAAAAAACATTTTTTGAAAATTTTCGATTTTTCAACATGAGACTCATGACTATACAAATCATTGAAATTTTGATCCAAATAACTCTTAATGTATACATAGAGGTCGTTTATGACTGGACTAAGTATAAATAAGCCAAAAATGATGAAATTTGACATTTTTCGATAGAAAAAACATTTTTTGAAAATTTTCGATTTTTCAACATGAGACTCATGACTTTACAAATCATTGAAATTTTGATCCAAGTAAGTCAAAATGTATACATAGAGGTCCTTTATGACTGGACTAAGTATAAATAAGCCAAAAATGATCAAATTTGATATTTTTCGATAGAAAAAACATTTTTTGAAAATTTCCGATTTTACAACTAGAATGTCATGACTATACAAATCATTGAAATTTTGATCCAAGTAAGTCAAAATGTATACATAGAGTTCCTTTATGACTGCACTAAGTATAAATAAGCCAAAAATGATCAAATTTGACATTTTTCGATAGAAAAAACATTTTTTGATAATTTCCGATTTTACAACTAGAATGTCATGACTATACAAATCATTGAAATTTTGATCCAAGTAAGTCAAAATGTATACATAGAGGTCCTTAATGACTGGACTAAGTATAAATAAGCCAAAAATGATCAAATTTGACATTTTTCGATAGAAAAAACATTTTTTGAAAATTTTCGATTTTTCCACATGAGAGTCATGTCTATACAAATCATTGAAATTTTGATCCAAGTATGTCAAAATGTATACATAGAGGTCGTTTATGACTGGACTAAGTATAAATAAGCCAAAAATGATCAAATTTGACATTTTTCGATAGAAAAAACATTTTTTGAAAATTTTCGATTTTTCCACATGAGAGTCATGTCTATACAAATCATTGAAATTTTGATCCAAGTATGTCAAAATGTATACATAGAGGTCGTTTATGACTGGACTAAGTATAAATAAGCCAAAAATGATCAAATTTGACATTTTTCGATAGAAAAAACATATTTTGAAAATTTCCGATTTTTCAACATGAGAATCATGACTATACAAATCATTGAAATTTTGATCCAAGAAAGTCAAAATGTATACATAGAGGTCCTTTATGACTGGACTAAGTATAAATAAGCCAAAAATGATCAAATTTGACATTTTTCGATAGAAAAAACATTTTTTGAAAATTTCCGATTTTACAACATGAGAGTCATGACTATACAAATCATTGAAATTTTGATCCAAGTAAGTCAAAATATATACATAGAGTTCCTTTATGACTGCACTAAGTATAAATAAGCCAAAAATGATCAAATTTGACATTTTTCGATAGAAGAAACATTTTTTTCAAAATTTCCGATTTTACAACTAGAATGTCATGACTATACAAATCATTGAAATTTTGATCCAAGTAAGTCAAAATGTAAACATAGGGGTCCTTTATGACTGGACTAAGTATAAATAAGCCAAAAATGATCAAATTTGACATTTTTCGATAGAAAAAACATATTTTGAAAATTTCCGATTTTTCAACATGAGAGTCATGACTATACAAATCATTGAAATTTTGATCCAAGTAAGTCAAAATGTATACATAGAGTTCCTTTATGACTGCACCAAGTATAAATAAGCCAAAAATGATCAAATTTGACATTTTTCGATAGAAAAAACATTTTTTGATAATTTCCGATTTTACAACTAGAATGTCATGACTATACAAATCATTGAAATTTTGATCCAAGTAAGTCAAAATGTATACATAGAGGTCCTTAATGACTGGACTAAGTATAAATAAGCCAAAAATGATCAAATTTGACATTTTTCGATAGAAAAAACATTTTTTGAAAATTTTCGATTTTACAACATGAGAGTCATGACTATACAAATCATTGAAATTTTGATCCAAGTAAGTCAAAATGTATACATAGAGGTCCTTTATGACTGGACTCAGTATAAATAAGCCAAAAATGATCAAATTTGACATTTTTCGATAGAAAAAACATTTTTTGAAAATTTTCGATTTTTCAACATGAGACTCATGACTATACAAATCATTGAAATTTTGATCCAAATAAGTCTTAATGTATACATAGAGGTCGTTTATGACTGGACTAAGTATAAATAAGCCAAAAATGATCAAATTTGACATTTTTCGATAGAAAAAACATTTTTTGAAAATTTTCGATTTTTCAACATGAGACTCATGACTTTACAAATCATTGAAATTTTGATCCAAGTAAGTCAAAATGTATACATAGAGGTCCTTTATGACTGGACTAAGTATAAATAAGCCAAAAATGATCAAATTTGACATTTTTCGATAGAAAAAACATTTTTTGAAAATTTCCGATTTTACAACTAGAATGTCATGACTATACAAATCATTGAAATTTTGATCCAAGTAAGTCAAAATGTATACATAGAGTTCCTTTATGACTGCACTAAGTATAAATAAGCCAAAAATGATCAAATTTGACATTTTTCGATAGAAAAAACATTTTTTGATAATTTCCGATTTTACAACTAGAATGTCATGACTATACAAATCATTGAAATTTTGATCCAAGTAAGTCAAAATGTATACATAGAGGTCCTTAATGACTGGACTAAGTATAAATAAGCCAAAAATGATCAAATTTGACATTTTTCGATAGAAAAAACATTTTTTGAAAATTTTCGATTTTTCCACATGAGAGTCATGTCTATACAAATCATTGAAATTTTGATCCAAGTATGTCAAAATGTATACATAGAGGTCGTTTATGACTGGACTAAGTATAAATAAGCCAAAAATGATCAAATTTGACATTTTTCGATAGAAAAAACATTTTTTGAAAATTTTCGATTTTTCCACATGAGAGTCATGTCTATACAAATCATTGAAATTTTGATCCAAGTATGTCAAAATGTATACATAGAGGTCGTTTATGACTGGACTAAGTATAAATAAGCCAAAAATGATCAAATTTGACATTTTTCGATAGAAAAAACATATTTTGAAAATTTCCGATTTTTCAACATGAGAATCATGACTATACAAATCATTGAAATTTTGATCCAAGAAAGTCAAAATGTATACATAGAGGTCCTTTATGACTGGACTAAGTATAAATAAGCCAAAAATGATCAAATTTGACATTTTTCGATAGAAAAAATATTTTTTGAAAATTTCCGATTTTACAACATGAGAGTCATGACTATACAAATCATTGAAATTTTGATCCAAGTAAGTCAAAATGTATACATAGGGGTCCTTTATGACTGGACTAAGTATAAATAAGCCAAAAATGATCAAATTTGACATTTTTCGATAGAAAAAAACATTTTTTGAAAATTTCCGATTTTACAACATGAGAGTCAAGACTATACAAATCATTGAAATTTTGATCCAAGTAAGTCAAAATATATACATAGAGTTCCTTTATGACTGCACTAAGTATAAATAAGCCAAAAATGATCAAATTTGACATTTTTCGATAGAAGAAACATTTTTTCAAAATTTCCGATTTTACAACTAGAATGTCATGACTATACAAATCATTGAAATTTTGATCCAAGTAAGTCAAAATGTATACATAGGGGTCCTTTATGACTGGACTAAGTATAAATAAGCCAAAAATGATCAAATTTGACATTTTTCGATAGAAAAAACATTTTTTGAAAATTTTCGATTTTTCCACATGAGAGTCATGTCTATACAAATCATTGAAATTTTGATCCAAGTATGTCAAAATGTATACATAGAGGTCGTTTATGACTGGACTAAGTATAAATAAGCCAAAAATGATCAAATTTGACATTTTTCGATAGAAAAAACATTTTTTGAAAATTTTCGATTTTTCCACATGAGAGTCATGTCTATACAAATCATTGAAATTTTGATCCAAGTATGTCAAAATGTATACATAGAGGTCGTTTATGACTGGACTAAGTATAAATAAGCCAAAAATGATCAAATTTGACATTTTTCGATAGAAAAAACATATTTTGAAAATTTCCGATTTTTCAACATGAGAATCATGACTATACAAATCATTGAAATTTTGATCCAAGAAAGTCAAAATGTATACATAGAGGTCCTTTATGACTGGACTAAGTATAAATAAGCACAAAATGATCAAATTTGACATTTTTCGATAGAAAAAACATTTTTTGAAAATTTCCGATTTTACAACATGAGAGTCATGACTATACAAATCATTGAAATTTTGATCCAAGTAAGTCAAAATATATACATAGAGTTCCTTTATGACTGCACTAAGTATAAATAAGCCAAAAATGATCAAATTTGACATTTTTCGATAGAAGAAACATTTTTTCAAAATTTCCGATTTTACAACTAGAATGTCATGACTATACAAATCATTGAAATTTTGATCCAAGTAAGTCAAAATGTATACATAGGGGTCCTTTATGACTGGACTAAGTATAAATAAGCCAAAAATGATCAAATTTGACATTTTTCGATAGAAAAAACATATTTTGAAAATTTCCGATTTTTCAACATGAGAGTCATGACTATACAAATCATTGAAATTTTGATCCAAGTAAGTCAAAATGTATACATAGAGGTCCTTTATGACTGGACTAAGTATAAATAAGCCAAAAATGATCAAATTTGACATTTTTCGATAGAAAAAACATTTTTTGAAAATTTTCGATTTTTCAACATGAGAGTCATGACTATACAAATCATTGAAATTTTGTTCCAAGTAAGTCAAAATGTATACATAGGGGTCCTTTATGACTGGACTAAGTATAAATAAGCCAAAAATGATCAAATTTGACATTTTTCGATAGAAAAAACATTTTTTGAAAATTTCCGATTTTACAACTAAAATGTCATGACTATACAAATCATTGAAATTTTGATACAAGTAAGTCAAAATGTATACATAGAGGTCCTTTATGACTGGACTAAGTATAAATAAGCCAAAAATGATCAAATTTGACATTTTTCGATAGAAAAAACATTTTTTGAAAATTTTCGATTTTTCAACATGAGAGTCATGACTATACAAATCATTGAAATTTTGTTCCAAGTAAGTCAAAATGTATACATAGGGGTCCTTTATGACTGGACTAAGTATAAATAAGCCAAAAATGATCAAATTTGACATTTTTCGATAGAAAAAACATTTTTTGAAAATTTCCGATTTTACAACATGAGAGTCGTGACTATACAAATCATTGAAATTTTGATCCAAGTAAGTCAAAATATATACATAGAGTTCCTATATGACTGCACTAAGTATAAATAAGCCAAAAATGATCAAATTTGACATTTTTCGATAGAAGAAACATTTTTTCAAAATTTCCGATTTTACAACTAGAATGTCATGACTATACAAATCATTGAAATTTTGATCCAAGTAAGTCAAAATGTATACATAGGGGTCCTTTATGACTGGACTAAGTATAAATAAGCCAAAAATGATCAAATTTGACATTTTTCGATAGAAAAAACATTTTTTGAAAATTTTCGATTTTTCCACATGAGAGTCATGTCTATACAAATCATTGAAATTTTGATCCAAGTATGTCAAAATGTATACATAGAGGTCGTTTATGACTGGACTAAGTATAAATAAGCCAAAAATGATCAAATTTGACATTTTTCGATAGAAAAAACATTTTTTGAAAATTTTCGATTTTTCCACATGAGAGTCATGTCTATACAAATCATTGAAATTTTGATCCAAGTATGTCAAAATGTATACATAGAGGTCGTTTATGACTGGACTAAGTATAAATAAGCCAAAAATGATCAAATTTGACATTTTTCGATAGAAAAAACATATTTTGAAAATTTCCGATTTTTCAACATGAGAATCATGACTATACAAATCATTGAAATTTTGATCCAAGAAAGTCAAAATGTATACATAGAGGTCCTTTATGACTGGACTAAGTATAAATAAGCCAAAAATGATCAAATTTGACATTTTTCGATAGAAAAAACATTTTTTGAAAATTTCCGATTTTACAACATGAGAGTCATGACTATACAAATCATTGAAATTTTGATCCAAGTAAGTCAAAATATATACATAGAGTTCCTTTATGACTGCACTAAGTATAAATAAGCCAAAAATGATCAAATTTGACATTTTTCGATAGAAGAAACATTTTTTCAAAATTTCCGATTTTACAACTAGAATGTCATGACTATACAAATCATTGAAATTTTGATCCAAGTAAGTCAAAATGTATACATAGGGGTCCTTTATGACTGGACTAAGTATAAATAAGCCAAAAATGATCAAATTTGACATTTTTCGATAGAAAAAACATATTTTGAAAATTTCCGATTTTTCAACATGAGAGTCATGACTATACAAATCATTGAAATTTTGATCCAAGTAAGTCAAAATGTATACATAGAGGTCCTTTATGACTGGACTAAGTATAAATAAGCCAAAAATGATCAAATTTGACATTTTTCGATAGAAAAAACATTTTTTGAAAATTTTCGATTTTTCAACATGAGAGTCATGACTATACAAATCATTGAAATTTTGTTCCAAGTAAGTCAAAATGTATACATAGGGGTCCTTTATGACTGGACTAAGTATTAATAAGCCAAAAATGATCAAATTTGACATTTTTCGATAGAAAAAACATTTTTTGAAAATTTTCGATTTTTCAACATGAGAGTCATGTCTATACAAATCATTGAAATTTTGATCCAAGTAAGTCAAAATGTATATATAGAGGTCGTTTATGACTGGACTAAGTATAAATAAGCCAAAAATGATCAAATTTGACATTTTTCGATAGAAAAAACATTTTTTGAAAATTTTCGATTTTTCAACATGAGAGTCATGACTATACAAATCATTGAAATTTTGATCCAAGTAAGTCTAAATGTATACATAGAGGTCGTTTATGACTGGACTAAGTATAAATAAGCCAAAAATGATCAAATTTGACATTTTTCGTAAAAAAACATTTTTTGAAAATTTTCGATTTTTCAACATGAGACTCATGACTATACAAATCATTGAAATTTTGATCCAAGAAAGTCAAAATGTATACATAGGGGTCGTTTATGACTGGACTAAGTATAAATAAGCCAAAAATGATCAAATTTGACATTTTTCGATAGAAAAAACATATTTTGAAAATTTCCGATTTTTCAACATGAGAGTCATGACTATACAAATCATTGAAATTTTGATCCAAGCAAGTCAAAATGTATACAAAGAGGTCCTTAATGACTGGACTAAGTATAAATAAGCCAAAAATGATCAAATTTGACATTTTTCGATAGAAAAAACATTTTTTGAAAATTTTCGATTTTACAACATGAGAGTCATGACTATACAAATCATTGAAATTTTGATCCAAGTTAGTCAAAATGTATACATAGAGGTCCTTTATGACTGGACTCAGTATAAATAAGCCAAAAATGATCAAATTTGACATTTTTCGATAGAAAAAACATTTTTTGAAAATTTTCGATTTTTCAACATGAGACTCATGACTTTACAAATCATTGAAATTTTGATCCAAGTAAGTCAAAATGTATACATAGAGGTCCTTTATGACTGGACTAAGTATAAATAAGCCAAAAATGATCAAATTTGACATTTTTCGATAGAAAAAACATTTTTTGAAAATTTCCGATTTTACAACTAGAATGTCATGACTATACAAATCATTGAAATTTTGATCCAAGTAAGTCAAAATGTATACATAGAGTTCCTTTATGACTGCACTAAGTATAAATAAGCCAAAAATGATCAAATTTGACATTTTTCGATAGAAAAAACATTTTTTGATAATTTCCGATTTTACAACTAGAATGTCATGACTATACAAATTATTGAAATTTTGATCCAAGTAAGTCAAAATGTATACATAGAGGTCCTTAATGACTGGACTAAGTATAAATAAGCCAAAAATGATCAAATTTGACATTTTTCGATAGAAAAAACATTTTTTGAAAATTTTCGATTTTTCCACATGAGAGTCATGTCTATACAAATCATTGAAATTTTGATCCAAGTAAGTCAAAATGTATACATAGAGGTCGTTTATGACTGGACTAAGTATAAATAAGCCAAAAATGATCAAATTTGACATTTTTCGATAGAAGAAACATTTTTTCAAAATTTCCGATTTTACAACTAGAATGTCATGACTATACAAATCATTGAAATTTTGATCCAAGAAAGTCAAAATGTATACATAGAGGTCCTTTATGACTGGACTAAGTATAAATAAGCCAAAAATGATCAAATTTGACATTTTTCGATAGAAAAAACATTTTTTGAAAATTTCCGATTTTACAACATGAGAGTCATGACTATACAAATCATTGAAATTTTGATCCAAGTAAGTCAAAATGTATACATAGGGGTCCTTTATGACTGGACTAAGTATAAATAAGCCAAAAATGATCAAATTTGACATTTTTCGATAGAAAAAACATTTTTTGAAAATTTCCGATTTTACAACATGAGAGTCATGACTATACAAATCATTGAAATTTTGATCCAAGTAAGTCAAAATATATACATAGAGTTCCTTTATGACTGCACTAAGTATAAATAAGCCAAAAATGATCAAATTTGACATTTTTCGATAGAAGAAACATTTTTTCAAAATTTCCGATTTTACAACTAGAATGTCATGACTATACAAATCATTGAAATTTTGATCCAAGTAAGTCAAAATGTATACATAGGGGTCCTTTATGACTGGACTAAGTATAAATAAGCCAAAAATGATCAAATTTGACATTTTTCGATAGAAAAAACATTTTTTGAAAATTTTCGATTTTTCCACATGAGAGTCATGTCTATACAAATCATTGAAATTTTGATCCAAGTATGTCAAAATGTATACATAGAGGTCGTTTATGACTGGACTAAGTATAAATAAGCCAAAAATGATCAAATTTGACATTTTTCGATAGAAAAAAAACATTTTTTGAAAATTTTCGATTTTTCCACATGAGAGTCATGTCTATACAAATCATTGAAATTTTGATCCAAGTAAGTCAAAATGTATACATAGAGGTCGTTTATGACTGGACTAAGTATAAATAAGCAAAAATGATCAAATTTGACATTTTTCGATAGAAAAAACATATTTGAAAATTTCCGATTTTTCAACATGAGAATCATGACTATACAAATCATTGAAATTTTGATCCAAGTAAGTCAAAATGTATACATAGAGGTCCTTTATGACTGGACTAAGTATAAATAAGCCAAAAATGATCAAATTTGACATTTTTCGATAGAAAAAACATTTTTTGAAAATTTCCGATTTTACAACATGAGAGTCATGACTATACAAATCATTGAAATTTTGATCCAAGTAAGTCAAAATATATACATAGAGTTCCTTTATGACTGCACTAAGTATAAATAAGCCAAAAATGATCAAATTTGACATTTTTCGATAGAAGAAACATTTTTTGAAAATTTCCGATTTTACAACTAGAATGTCATGACTATACAAATCATTGAAATTTTGATCCAAGTAAGTCAAAATGTATACATAGGGGTCCTTTATGACTGGACTAAGTATAAATAAGCCAAAAAATGATCAAATTTGACATTTTTCGATAGAAAAAACATATTTTGAAAATTTCCGATTTTTCAACATGAGAGTCATGACTATACAAATCATTGAAATTTTGATCCAAGTAAGTCAAAATGTATACATAGAGGTCCTTTATGACTGACTAAGTATAAATAAGCCAAAAATGATCAAATTTGACATTTTTCGATAGAAAAAACATTTTTTGAAAATTTTCGATTTTTCAACATGAGAGTCATGACTATACAAATCATTGAAATTTTGTTCCAAGTAAGTCAAAATGTATACATAGGGGTCCTTTATGACTGGACTAAGTATAAATAAGCCAAAAATGATCAAATTTGACATTTTTCGATAGAAAAAACATTTTTGAAAATTTCCGATTTTACAACTAAAATGTCATGACTATACAAATCATTGAAATTTTGATACAAGTAAGTCAAAATGTATACATAGAGGTCCTTTATGACTGGACTAAGTATAAATAAGCCAAAAATGATCAAATTTGACATTTTTCGATAGAAAAAAACATTTTTTGAAAATTTTCGATTTTTCAACATGAGAGTCATGACTATACAAATCATTGAAATTTTGTTCCAAGTAAGTCAAAATGTATACATAGGGGTCCTTTATGACTGGACTAAGTATAAATAAGCCAAAAATGATCAAATTTGACATTTTTCGATAGAAAAAAACATTTTTTGAAAATTTCCGATTTTACAACATGAGAGTCGTGACTATACAAATCATTGAAATTTTGATCCAAGTAAGTCAAAATATATACATAGAGTTCCTTTATGACTGCACTAAGTATAAATAAGCCAAAAATGATCAAATTTGACATTTTTCGATAGAAGAAACATTTTTTCAAAATTTCCGATTTTACAACTAGAATGTCATGACTATACAAATCATTGAAATTTTGATCCAAGTAAGTCAAAATGTATACATAGGGGTCCTTTATGACTGGACTAAGTATAAATAAGCCAAAAATGATCAAATTTGACATTTTTCGATAGAAAAAACATTTTTTGAAAATTTTCGATTTTTCCACATGAGAGTCATGTCTATACAAATCATTGAAATTTTGATCCAAGTATGTCAAAATGTATACATAGAGGGTCGTTTATGACTGGACTAAGTATAAATAAGCCAAAAATGATCAAATTTGACATTTTTCGATAGAAAAAACATTTTTTGAAAATTTTCGATTTTTCCACATGAGAGTCATGTCTATACAAATCATTGAAATTTTGATCCAAGTATGTCAAAATGTATACATAGAGGTCGTTTATGACTGGACTAAGTATAAATAAGCCAAAAATGATCAAATTTGACATTTTTCGATAGAAAAAAACATATTTTGAAAATTTCCGATTTTTCAA
Source organism: Chrysoperla carnea (assembly GCF_905475395.1). Classification (NCBI taxonomy): domain Eukaryota; kingdom Metazoa; phylum Arthropoda; class Insecta; order Neuroptera; family Chrysopidae; genus Chrysoperla; species Chrysoperla carnea. The sequence continues at coordinate 63,582 of NW_025408298.1, forward strand.
CATGAGAATCATGACTATACAAATCATTGAAATTTTGATCCAAGAAAGTCAAAATGTATACATAGAGGTCCTTTATGACTGGACTAAGTATAAATAAGCCAAAAATGATCAAATTTGACATTTTTCGATAGAAAAAACATTTTTTGAAAATTTCCGATTTTACAACATGAGAGTCATGACTATACAAATCATTGAAATTTTGATCCAAGTAAGTCAAAATATATACATAGAGTTCCTTTATGACTGCACTAAGTATAAATAAGCCAAAAATGATCAAATTTGACATTTTTCGATAGAAGAAACATTTTTTCAAAATTTCCGATTTTACAACTAGAATGTCATGACTATACAAATCATTGAAATTTTGATCCAAGTAAGTCAAAATGTATACATAGGGGTCCTTTATGACTGGACTAAGTATAAATAAGCCAAAAATGATCAAATTTGACATTTTTCGATAGAAAAAAACATATTTGAAAATTTCCGATTTTTCAACATGAGAGTCATGACTATACAAATCATTGAAATTTTGATCCAAGTAAGTCAAAATGTATACATAGAGGTCCTTAATGACTGGACTAAGTATAAATAAGCCAAAAATGATCAAATTTGACATTTTTCGATAGAAAAAACATTTTTTGAAAATTTTCGATTTTTCAACATGAGAGTCATGACTATACAAATCATTGAAATTTTGTTCCAAGTAAGTCAAAATGTATACATAGGGGTCCTTTATGACTGGACTAAGTATTAATAAGCCAAAAGTGATCAAATTTGACATTTTTCGATAGAAAAAACATTTTTTGAAAATTTTCGATTTTTCAACATGAGAGTCATGTCTATACAAATCATTGAAATTTTGATCCAAGTAAGTCAAAATGTATACATAGAGGTCCTTTATGACTGGACTAAGTATAAATAAGCCAAAAATGATCAAATTTGACATTTTTCGATAGAAAAAACATTTTTTGAAAATTTCCGATTTTACAACTAGAATGTCATGACTATACAAATCATTGAAATCTTGATCCAAGTAAGTCAAAATGTATATATAGAGGTCGTTTATGACTGGACTAAGTATAAATAAGCCAAAAATGATCAAATTTGACATTTTTCGATAGAAAAAACATTTTTTGAAAATTTTCGATTTTTCAACATGAGAGTCATGACTATACAAATCATTGAAATTTTGATCCAAGTAAGTCTAAATGTATACATAGAGGTCGTTTATGACTGGACTAAGTATAAATAAGCCAAAAATGATCAAATTTGACATTTTTCGTAAAAAAACATTTTTTGAAAATTTTCGATTTTTCAACATGAGACTCATGACTATACAAATCATTGAAATTTTGATCCAAGAAAGTCAAAATGTATACATAGGGGTCGTTTATGACTGGACTAAGTATAAATAAGCCAAAAATGATCAAATTTGACATTTTTCGATAGAAAAAACATATTTTGAAAATTTCCGATTTTTCAACATGAGAGTCATGACTATACAAATCATTGAAATTTTGATCCAAGCAAGTCAAAATGTATACAAAGAGGTCCTTAATGACTGGACTAAGTATAAATAAGCCAAAAATGATCAAATTTGACATTTTTCGATAGAAAAAACATTTTTTGAAAATTTTCGATTTTACAACATGAGAGTCATGACTATACAAATCATTGAAATTTTGATCCAAGTTAGTCAAAATGTATACATAGAGGTCCTTTATGACTGGACTCAGTATAAATAAGCCAAAAATGATCAAATTTGACATTTTTCGATAGAAAAAACATTTTTTGAAAATTTTCGATTTTTCAACATGAGACTCATGACTTTACAAATCATTGAAATTTTGATCCAAGTAAGTCAAAATGTATACATAGAGGTCCTTTATGACTGGACTAAGTATAAATAAGCCAAAAATGATCAAATTTGACATTTTTCGATAGAAAAAACATTTTTTGAAAATTTCCGATTTTACAACTAGAATGTCATGACTATACAAATCATTGAAATTTTGATCCAAGTAAGTCAAAATGTATACATAGAGTTCCTTTATGACTGCACTAAGTATAAATAAGCCAAAAATGATCAAATTTGACATTTTTCGATAGAAAAAACATTTTTTGATAATTTCCGATTTTACAACTAGAATGTCATGACTATACAAATTATTGAAATTTTGATCCAAGTAAGTCAAAATGTATACATAGAGGTCCTTAATGACTGGACTAAGTATAAATAAGCCAAAAATGATCAAATTTGACATTTTTCGATAGAAAAAACATTTTTTGAAAATTTTCGATTTTTCCACATGAGAGTCATGTCTATACAAATCATTGAAATTTTGATCCAAGTAAGTCAAAATGTATACATAGAGGTCGTTTATGACTGGACTAAGTATAAATAAGCCAAAAATGATCAAATTTGACATTTTTCGATAGAAAAAACATATTTTGAAAATTTCCGATTTTTCAACATGAGAATCATGACTATACAAATCATTGAAATTTTGATCCAAGAAAGTCAAAATGTATACATAGAGGTCCTTTATGACTGGACTAAGTATAAATAAGCCAAAAATTATCAAATTTGACATTTTTCGATAGAAAAAACATTTTTTGAAAATTTCCGATTTTACAACATGAGAGTCATGACTATACAAATCATTGAAATTTTGATCCAAGTAAGTCAAAATATATACATAGAGTTCCTTTATGACTGCACTAAGTATAAATAAGCCAAAAATGATCAAATTTGACATTTTTCGATAGAAGAAACATTTTTTCAAAATTTCCGATTTTACAACTAGAATGTCATGACTATACAAATCATTGAAATTTTGATCCAAGTAAGTCAAAATGTATACATAGGGGTCCTTTATGACTGGACTAAGTATAAATAAGCCAAAAATGATCAAATTTGACATTTTTCGCTAGAAAAAACATTTTTTGAAAATTTTCGATTTTTCCACATGAGAGTCATGTCTATACAAATCATTGAAATTTTGATCTAAGTAAGTCAAAATGTATACATAGAGGTCGTTTATGACTGGACTAAGTATAAATAAGCCAAAAATGATCAAATTTGACATTTTTCGATAGAAAAAACATATTTTGAAAATTTCCGATTTTTCAACATGAGAGTCATGTCTATACAAATCATTGAAATTTTGATCCAAGTAAGTCAAAATGTATACATAGAGGTCCTTTATGACTGGACTAAGTATAAATAAGCCAAAAATGATCAAATTTGACATTTTTCGATAGAAAAAACATTTTTTGAAAATTTTCGATTTTTCAACATGAGAGTCATGTCTATACAAATCATTGAAATTTTGATCCAAGTAAGTCAAAATGTATACATAGAGGTCCTTTATGACTGGACTAAGTATAAATAAGCCAAAAATGATCAAATTTGACATTTTTCGATAGAAAAAACATTTTTTGAAAATTTCCGATTTTACAACTAGAATGTCATGACTATACAAATCATTGAAATCTTGATCCAAGTAAGTCAAAATGTATATATAGAGGTCGTTTATGACTGGACTAAGTATAAATAAGCCAAAAATGATCAAATTTGACATTTTTCGATAGAAAAAACATTTTTTGAAAATTTTCGATTTTTCAACATGAGAGTCATGACTATACAAATCATTGAAATTTTGATCAAAGTAAGTCTAAATGTATACATAGAGGTCGTTTATGACTGGACTAAGTATAAATAAGCCAAAAATGATCAAATTTGACATTTTTCGTAAAAAAACATTTTTTGAAAATTTTCGATTTTTCAACATGAGACTCATGACTATACAAATCATTAAAATTTTGATCCAAGAAAGTCAAAATGTATACATAGAGGTCGTTTATGACTGGACTAAGTATAAATAAGCCAAAAATGATCAAATTTGACATTTTTCGATAGAAAAAACATATTTTGAAAATTTCCGATTTTTCAACATGAGAGTCATGACTATACAAATCATTGAAATTTTGATCCAAATAAGTCTTAATGTATACATAGAGGTCGTTTATGACTGGACTAAGTATAAATAAGCCAAAAATGATCAAATTTGACATTTTTCGATAGAAAAAACATTCTTTGAAAATTTTCGATTTTACAACATGAGAGTCATGACTATACAAATCATTGAAATTTTGATCCAAGTAAGTCAAAATGTATACATAGGGGTCCTTTATGACTGGACTAAGTATAAATAAGCCAAAAATGATCAAATTTGACATTTTTCGATAGAAAAAACATTTTTTGAAAATTTTCGATTTTTCAACATGAGAGTCATGACTATACAAATCATTGAAATTTTGTTCCAAGTAAGTCAAAATGTATACATAGGGGTCCTTTATGACTGGACTAAGTATAAATAAGCCAAAAATGATCAAATTTGACATTTTTCGATAGAAAAAACATTTTTTGAAAATTTTCGATTTTTCAACATGAGAGTCATGACTATACAAATCATTGAAATTTTGATCAAAGTAAGTCTAAATGTATACATAGAGGTCGTTTATGACTGGACTAAGTATAAATAAGCCAAAAATGATCAAATTTGACATTTTTCGTAAAAAAACATTTTTTGAAAATTTTCGATTTTTCAACATGAGACTCATGACTATACAAATCATTGAAATTTTGATCCAAGAAAGTCAAAATGTATACATAGAGGTCGTTTATGACTGGACTAAGTATAAATAAGCCAAAAATGATCAAATTTGACATTTTTCGATAGAAAAAAACATATTTTGAAAATTTCCGATTTTTCAACATGAGAGTCATGACTATACAAATCATTGAAATTTTGATCCAAGCAAGTCAAAATGTATACAAAGAGGTCCTTAATGACTGGACTAAGTATAAATAAGCCAAAAATGATCAAATTTGACATTTTTCGATAGAAAAAACATTCTTTGAAAATTTTCGATTTTACAACATGAGAGTCATGACTATACAAATCATTGAAATTTTGATCCAAGTAAGTCAAAATGTATACATAGAGGTCCTTTATGACTGGACTCAGTATAAATAAGCCAAAAATGATCAAATTTGACATTTTTCGATAGAAAAAACATTTTTTGAAAATTTTCGATTTTTCAACATGAGACTCATGACTATACAAATCATTGAAATTTTGATCCAAATAAGTCTTAATGTATACATAGAGGTCGTTTATGACTGGACTAAGTATAAATAAGCCAAAAATGATCAAATTTGACATTTTTCGATAGAAAAAACATTTTTTGAAAATATTCGATTTTTCAACATGAGACTCATGACTTTACAAATCATTGAAATTTTGATCCAAGTAAGTCAAAATGTATACATAGAGGTCCTTTATGACTGGACTAAGTATAAATAAGCCAAAAATGATCAAATTTGACATTTTTCGATAGAAAAAACATTTTTTGAAAATTTCCGATTTTACAACTAGAATGTCATGACTATACAAATCATTGAAATTTTGATCCAAGTAAGTCAAAATGTATACATAGAGTTCCTTTATGACTGCACTAAGTATAAATAAGCCAAAAATGATCAAATTTGACATTTTTCGATAGAAAAAAACATTTTTTGATAATTTCCGATTTTACAACTAGAATGTCATGACTATACAAATCATTGAAATTTTGATCCAAGTAAGTCAAAATGTATACATAGAGGTCCTTAATGACTGGACTAAGTATAAATAAGCCAAAAATGATCAAATTTGACATTTTTCGATAGAAAAAAACATTTTTCGAAAATTTCCGATTTTACAACATGAGAGTCATGACTATACAAATCATTGAAATTTTGATCCAAGTAAGTCAAAATGTATACATAGAGGTCCTTTATGACTGGACTAAGTATAAATAAGCCAAAAATGATCAAATTTGACATTTTTCGATAGAAAAAAACATTTTTTGAAAATTTCCGATTTTACAACATGAGAGTCATGACTATACAAATCATTGAAATTTTGATCAAAGTAAGTCAAAATATATACATAGAGTTCCTTTATGACTGCACTAAGAATAAATAAGCCAAAAATGATCAAATTTGACATTTTTCGATAGAAGAAACATTTTTTCAAAATTTCCGATTTTACAACTAGAATGTCATGACTATACAAATCATTGAAATTTTGATCCAAGTAAGTCAAAATGTATACATAGAGGTCCTTAATGACCTGACTAAGTATAAATAAGCCAAAAATGATCAAATTTAACATTTTTCGATAGAAAAAACATTTTTTGAAAATTTTCGATTTTTCCACATGAGAGTCATGTCTATACAAATCATTGAAATTTTGATCCAAGTAAGTCAAAATGTAGACATAGAGGTCGTTTATGACTGGACTAAGTATAAATAAGGCAAAAATGATCAAATTTGACATTTTTCGATAGAAAAAACATATTTTGAAAATTTCCGATTTTTCAACATGAGAGTCATGACTATACAAATCATTGAAATTTTGATCCAAGTAAGTCAAAATGTATACATAGAGGTCCTTTATGACTGGACTAAGTATAAATAAGCCAAAAATGATCAAATTTGACATTTTTCGATAGAAAAAACATTTTTTGAAAATTTTCGATTTTTCAACATGAGAGTCATGTCTATACAAATCATTGAAATTTTGATCCAAGTAAGTCAAAATGTATACATAGAGGTCCTTTATGACTGGACTAAGTATAAATAAGCCAAAAATGATCAAATTTGACATTTTTCGATAGAAAAAAACATTTTTTGAAAATTTCCGATTTTACAACTAGAATGTCATGACTATACAAATCATTGAAATCTTGATCCAAGTAAGTCAAAATGTATATATAGAGGTCGTTTATGACTGGACTAAGTATAAATAAGCCAAAAATGATCAAATTTGACATTTTTCGATAGAAAAAACATTTTTTGAAAATTTTCGATTTTTCAACATGAGAGTCATGACTATACAAATCATTGAAATTTTGATCCAAGTAAGTCAAAATGTATACATAGAGGTCCTTTATGACTGGACTAAGTATAAATAAGCCAAAAATGATCAAATTTGACATTTTTCGATAGAAAAAACATTTTTTGAAAATTTTCGATTTTTCAACATGAGACTCATGACTATACAAATTATTGAAATTTTGATCCAAGAAAGTCAAAATGTATACATAGAGGTCGTTTATGACTGGACTAAGTATAAATAAGCCAAAAATGATCAAATTTGACATTTTTCGATAGAAAAAACATATTTTGAAAATTTCCGATTTTTCAACATGAGAGTCATGACTATACAAATCATTGAAATTTTGATCCAAGCAAGTCAAAATGTATACAAAGAGGTCCTTAATGACTGGATTAAGTATAAATAAGCCAAAAATGATCAAATTTGACATTTTTCGATAGAAAAAACATTTTTTGAAAATTTCCGATTTTACAACATGAGAGTCATGACTATACAAATCATTGAAATTTTGATCCAAGTAAGTCAAAATGTTTACATAGAGGTCCTTTATGACTGGACTCAGTATAAATAAGCCAAAAATGATCAAATTTTACATTTTTCGATAGAAAAAACATTTTTTGAAAATTTTCGATTTTTCAACATGAGACTCATGACTATACAAATCATTGAAATTTTGATCCAAGTAAGTCAAAATGTATACATAGAGGTCGTTTATGACTGGACTAAGTATAAATAAGCCAAAAATGATCAAATTTGACATTTTTCGATAGAAAAAACATTTTTTTGAAAATTTTCGATTTTTCAACATGAGAGTCATGACTATACAAATCATTGAAATTTTTGATCCAAGTAAGTCTAAAAGTATACATAGAGGTCGTTTATGACTGGACTAAGTATAAATAAGCCAAAAATGATCAAATTTGACATTTTTCGATAGAAAAAAACATTTTTTGAAAATTTTCGATTTTTCAACATGATACTCATGACTATACAAATCATTGAAATTTTGATCCAAGTAATTCAAAATGTATACATAGAGGTCGTTTATGACTGGACTAAGTATGAATAAGCCAAAAATGATCAAATTTGACATTTTTCGATAGAAATAACATTTTTTGAAAATTTTCGATTTTTCAATATGAGACTCATGTCTATACAAATCATTGAAATTTTGATCCAAGTAAGTCAAAATGTATACATAGAGGTCGTTTATGACTGGACTAAGTATAAATAAGCCAAAAATGATCAAATTTGACATTTTTCGATAGAAAAAACATTTTTTGAAAATTTTCGATTTTTCCACATGAGAGTCATGTCTATACAAATCACTGAAATTTTGATCCAAGTAAGTCAAAATGTATACATAGAGGTCGTTTATGACTGGACTAAGTATAATTAAGCAAAAAATGATCAAATTTGACATTTTTCGATAGAAAAAACATTTTTTGAAAATATCCGATTTCACAACTAGAATGTCATGACTATTCAAATCATTGAAATTTTGATCCAAGTAAGTCAAAATGTATACGTAGAGGTCCTTTATGACTGGACTAAGTATAAATAAGCCAAAAATGATCAAATTTGACATTTTTCGATAGAAAAAACATTTTTTGAAAATTTCCGATTTTACAACTAGAATGTCATGACTATACAAATCATTGAAATTTTGATCCAAGTAAGTCAAAATGTATACATAGAAGTCGTTTATGACTGTACTAAGTATAAATAAGCCAAAAATGATCAAATTTGACATTTTTCGATAGAAAAAACATATTTTGAAAATTTCCGATTTTTCAACATGAGAGTCATGACTATACAAATCATTGAAATTTTGATCGAAGTAAGTCAAAATGTATACATAGAGGTCCTTTATGACTGGACTAAGTATAAATAAGCCAAAAATGATCAAATTTGACATTTTTCGATAAAAAAACATTTTTTGAAAATTTCCGATTTTACAACATGAGAGTCATGACTATACAAATCATTGAAATTTTGATCCAAGTAAGTCAAAATGTATACATAGAGGTCCTTTATGACTGGACTAAGTATAAATAAGCCAAAAATGATCAAATTTGACATTTTTCGATAGAAAAAACATTTTTTGAAAATTTTCGATTTTTCCACATGAGAGTCATGTCTATACAAATCATTGAAATTTTGATCTAAGTAAGTCAAAATGTATACATAGAGGTCGTTTATGACTGGACTAAGTATAAATAAGCCAAAAATGATCAAATTTGACATTTTTCGATAGAAAAAACATATTTTGAAAATTTCCGATTTTTCAACATGAGAGTCATGACTATACAAATCATTGAAATTTTGATCCAAGTAAGTCAAAATGTATACATAGAGGTCCTTAATGACCTGACTAAGTATAAATAAGCCAAAAATGATCAAATTTGACATTTTTCGATAGAAAAAACATATTTTGAAAATTTCCGATTTTTCAACATGAGAGTCATGACTATACAAATCATTGAAATTTTGATCCAAGTAAGTCAAAATGTATACATAGGGGTCCTTTATGACTGGACTAAGTATAAATAAGCCAAAAATGATCAAATTTGACATTTTTCGATAGAAAAAACATTTTTTGAAAATTTTCGATTTTTCAACATGAGAGTCATGTCTATACAAATCATTGAAATTTTGATCCAAGTAAGTCAAAATGTATACATAGAGGTCCTTTATGACTGGACTAAGTATAAATAAGCCAAAAATGATCAAATTTGACATTTTTCGATAGAAAAAACATTTTTTGAAAATTTCCGATTTTACAACTAGAATGTCATGACTATACAAATCATTGAAATCTTGATCCAAGAAAGTCAAAATGTATATATAGAGGTCGTTTATGACTGGACTAAGTATAAATAAGCCAAAAATGATCAAATTTGACATTTTTCGATAGAAAAAACATTTTTTGAAAATTTTCGATTTTTCAACATGAGAGTCATGACTATACAAATCATTGAAATTTTGATCCAAGTAAGTCTAAATGTATACATAGAGGTCGTTTATGACTGGACTAAGTATAAATAAGCCAAAAATGATCAAATTTGACATTTTTCGATAGAAAAATCATTTTTTGAAAATTATCGATTTTTCCACATGAGAGTCATGTCTATACAAATCATTGAAATTCTGATCCAAGTAAGTCAAAATGTATACATAGAGGTCCTTTATGACTGGACTAAGTATAAATAAGCCAAAAATGATCAAATTTGACATTTTCGATAGAAAAAAACATTTTTTGAAAATTTTCGATTTTTCAACATGAGACTCATGTCTATACAAATCATTGAAATTTTGATCCAAGTAAGTCAAAATGTATACATAGAGGTCCTTTATGACTGGACTAAATATAAATAAGCCAAAAATGATCAAATTTGACATTTTTCGATAGAAAAAACATTTTTTGAAAATTTTCGATTTTTCCACATGAGAGTCATGTCTATACAAATCATTGAAATTTTGATCCAAGTAAGTCAAAATGTACACATATAGGTCGTTTATGACTGGACTAAGTATAAATATGCCAAAAATGATCAAATTTGACATTTTTCGATAAAAAAAAACATTTTTTGAAAATTTTCGTTTTTACAACTAGAATGTCATGACTATACAAATCATTGAAATTTTGATCCAAGTTAGTCAAAATGTATACATAGAGGTCCTTTATGACTGGACTAAGTATAAATAAGCCAAAAATGATCAAATTTGACATTTTTCGATAGAAAAAACATATTTTGAAAATTTCCGATTTTTCAACATGAGAGTCATGACTATACAAATCATTGAAATTTTGATCGAAGTAAGTCAAAATGTATACATAGAGGTCCTTTATGACTGGACTAAGTATAAATAAGCCAAAAATGATCAAATTTGACATTTTTCGATAAAAAAACATTTTTTGAAAATTTCCGATTTTACAACATGAGAGTCATGACTATACAAATCATTGAAATTTTGATCCAAGTAAGTCAAAATGTATACATAGAGGTCCTTTATGACTGGACTAAGTATAAATAAGCCAAAAATGATCAAATTTGACATTTTTCGATAGAAAAAACATTTTTTGAAAATTTTCGATTTTTCCACATGAGAGTCATGTCTATACAAATCATTGAAATTTTGATCTAAGTAAGTCAAAATGTATACATAGAGGTCGTTTATGACTGGACTAAGCATAAATAAGCCAAAAATGATCAAATTTGACATTTTTCGATAGAAAAAACATATTTTGAAAATTTCCGATTTTTCAACATGAGAGTCATGACTATACAAATCATTGAAATTTTGATCGAAGTAAGTCAAAATGTATACATAGAGGTCCTTTATGACTGGACTAAGTATAAATAAGCCAAAAATGATCAAATTTGACATTTTTCGATAAAAAAACATTTTTTGAAAATTTCCGATTTTACAACATGAGAGTCATGACTATACAAATCATTGAAATTTTGATCCAAGTAAGTCAAAATGTATACATAGAGGTCCTTTATGACTGGACTAAGTATAAATAAGCCAAAAATGATCAAATTTGACATTTTTCGATAGAAAAAACATTTTTTGAAAATTTTCGATTTTTCCACATGAGAGTCATGTCTATACAAATCATTGAAATTTTGATCTAAGTAAGTCAAAATGTATACATAGAGGTCGTTTATGACTGGACTAAGCATAAATAAGCCAAAAATGATCAAATTTGACATTTTTCGATAGAAAAAACATATTTTGAAAATTTCCGATTTTTCAACATGAGAGTCATGACTATACAAATCATTGAAATTTTGATCCAAGTAAGTCAAAATGTATACATAGAGGTCCTTAATGACCTGACTAAGTATAAATAAGCCAAAAATGATCAAATTTGACATTTTTCGATAGAAAAAACATATTTTGAAAATTTCCGATTTTTCAACATGAGAGTCATGACTATACAAATCATTGAAATTTTGATCCAAGTAAGTCAAAATGTATACATAGGGGTCCTTTATGACTGGACTAAGTATAAATAAGCCAAAAATGATCAAATTTGACATTTTTCGATAGAAAAAACATTTTTTGAAAATTTTCGATTTTTCAACATGAGAGTCATGTCTATACAAATCATTGAAATTTTGATCCAAGTAAGTCAAAATGTATACATAGAGGTCCTTTATGACTGGACTAAGTATAAATAAGCCAAAAATGATCAAATTTGACATTTTTCGATAGAAAAAACATTTTTTGAAAATTTCCGATTTTACAACTAGAATGTCATGACTATACAAATCATTGAAATCTTGATCCAAGAAAGTCAAAATGTATATATAGAGGTCGTTTATGACTGGACTAAGTATAAATAAGCCAAAAATGATCAAATTTGACATTTTTCGATAGAAAAAACATTTTTTGAAAATTTTCGATTTTTCAACATGAGAGTCATGACTATACAAATCATTGAAATTTTGATCCAAGTAAGTCTAAATGTATACATAGAGGTCGTTTATGACTGGACTAAGTATAAATAAGCCAAAAATGATCAAATTTGACATTTTTCGATAGAAAAATCATTTTTTGAAAATTATCGATTTTTCCACATGAGAGTCATGTCTATACAAATCATTGAAATTCTGATCCAAGTAAGTCAAAATGTATACATAGAGGTCCTTTATGACTGGACTAAGTATAAATAAGCCAAAAATGATCAAATTTGACATTTTCGATAGAAAAAACATTTTTTGAAAATTTTCGATTTTTCAACATGAGACTCATGTCTATACAAATCATTGAAATTTTGATCCAAGTAAGTCAAAATGTATACATAGAGGTCCTTTATGACTGGACTAAATATAAATAAGCCAAAAATGATCAAATTTGACATTTTTCGATAGAAAAAACATTTTTTGAAAATTTTCGATTTTTCCACATGAGAGTCATGTCTATACAAATCATTGAAATTTTGATCCAAGTAAGTCAAATTGTACACATATAGGTCGTTTATGACTGGACTAAGTATAAATATGCCAAAAATGATCAAATTTGACATTTTTCGATAAAAAAAACATTTTTTGAAAATTTTCGTTTTTACAACTAGAATGTCATGACTATACAAATCATTGAAATTTTGATCCAAGTTAGTCAAAATGTATACATAGAGGTCCTTTATGACTGGACTAAGTATAAATAAGCCAAAAATGATCAAATTTGACATTTTTCGATAGAAAAAACATATTTTGAAAATTTCCGATTTTTCAACATGAGAGTCATGACTATACAAATCATTGAAATTTTGATCGAAGTAAGTCAAAATGTATACATAGAGGTCCTTTATGACTGGACTAAGTATAAATAAGCCAAAAATGATCAAATTTGACATTTTTCGATAAAAAAACATTTTTTGAAAATTTCCGATTTTACAACATGAGAGTCATGACTATACAAATCATTGAAATTTTGATCCAAGTAAGTCAAAATGTATACATAGAGGTCCTTTATGACTGGACTAAGTATAAATAAGCCAAAAATGATCAAATTTGACATTTTTCGATAGAAAAAAACATTTTTTGAAAATTTTCGATTTTTCCACATGAGAGTCATGTCTATACAAATCATTGAAATTTTGATCTAAGTAAGTCAAAATGTATACATAGAGGTCGTTTATGACTGGACTAAGCATAAATAAGCCAAAAATGATCAAATTTGACATTTTTCGATAGAAAAAACATATTTTGAAAATTTCCGATTTTTCAACATGAGAGTCATGACTATACAAATCATTGAAATTTTGATCCAAGTAAGTCAAAATGTATACATAGAGGTCCTTAATGACCTGACTAAGTATAAATAAGCCAAAAATGATCAAATTTGACATTTTTCGATAGAAAAAACATATTTTGAAAATTTCCGATTTTTCAACATGAGAGTCATGACTATACAAATCATTGAAATTTTGATCCAAGTAAGTCAAAATGTATACATAGAGGTCCTTTATGACTGGACTAAGTATAAATAAGCCAAAAATGATCAAATTTGACATTTTTCGATAGAAAAAACATTTTTTGAAAATTTTCGATTTTTCAACATGAGAGTCATGACTATACAAATCATTGAAATTTTGTTCCAAGTAAGTCAAAATGTATACATAGGGGTCCTTTATGACTGGACTAAGTATAAATAAGCCAAAAATATGATCAAATTTGACATTTTTCGATAGAAAAAACATTTTTTGAAAATTTTCGATTTTTCAACATGAGAGTCATGTCTATACAAATCATTGAAATTTTGATCCAAGTAAGTCAAAATGTATACATAGAGGTCCTTTATTACTGGACTAAGTATAAATAAGCCAAAAATGATCAAATTTGACATTTTTTCGATAGAAAAAACATTTTTTGAAAATTTCCGATTTTACAACTAGAATGTCATGACTATACAAATCATTGAAATCTTGATCCAAGAAAGTCAAAATGTATATATAGAGGTCGTTTATGACTGGACTAAGTATAAATAAGCCAAAAATGATCAAATTTGACATTTTTCGATAGAAAAAACATTTTTTGAAAATTTTCGATTTTTCAACATGAGAGTCATGACTATACAAATCATTGAAATTTTGATCCAAGTAAGTCTAAATGTATACATAGAGGTCGTTTATGACTGGACTAAGTATAAATAAGCCAAAAATGATCAAATTTGACATTTTTCGATAGAAAAAACATTTTTTGAAAATTTTCGATTTTTCAACATGAGACTCATGACTATACAAATCATTGAAATTTTGATCCAAGTAATTCAAAATGTATACATAGAGGTCGTTTATGACTGGACTAAGTATGAATAAGCCAAAAATGATCAAATTTGACATTTTTCGATAGAGCTAACATTTTTTGAAAATTTTCGATTTTTCAACATGAGACTCATGTCTATACAAATCATTGAAATTTTGATCCAAGTAAGTCAAAATGTATACATAGAGGTCGTTTATGACTGGACTAAGTATAAATAAGCCAAAAATGATCAAATTTGACATTTTTCGATAGAAAAAACATTTTTTGAAAATTTTCGATTTTTCCACATGAGAGTCATGTCTATACAAATCACTGAAATTTTGATCCAAGTAAGTCAAAATGTATACAAAGAGGTCGTTTATGACTGGACTAAGTATAAATAAGCCAAAAATGATCAAATTTGACATTTTTCGATAGAAAAAACATTTTTTGAAAATATCCGATTTTACAACTAGAATGTCATGACTATTCAAATCATTGAAATTTTGATCCAAGTAAGTCAAAATGTATACGTAGAGGTCCTTTATGACTGGACTAAGTATAAATAAGCCAAAAATGATCAAATTTGACATTTTTCGATAGAAAAAACATTTTTTGAAAATTTCCGATTTTACAACTAGAATGTCATGACTATACAAATCATTGAAATTTTGATCCAAGTAAGTCAAAATGTATACATAGAAGTCGTTTATGACTGTACTAAGTATAAATAAGCCAAAAATGATCAAATTTGACATTTTTCGATAGAAAAAACATTTTTTGAAAATATCCGATTTTACAACTAGAATGTCATGACTATTCAAATCATTGAAATTTTGATCCAAGTAAGTCAAAATGTATACGTAGAGGTCCTTTATGACTGGACTAAGTATAAATAAGCCAAAAATGATCAAATTTGACATTTTTCGATAGAAAAAACATTTTTTGAAAATTTCCGATTTTACAACTAGAATGTCATGACTATACAAATCATTGAAATTTTGATCCAAGTAAGTCAAAATGTATACATAGAAGTCGTTTATGACTGTACTAAGTATAAATAAGCCAAAAATGATCAAATTTGACATTTTTCGATAGAAAAAACATATTTTGAAAATTTCCGATTTTTCAACATGAGAGTCATGACTATACAAATCATTGAAATTTTGATCGAAGTAAGTCAAAATGTATACAAAGAGGTCCTTTATGACTGGACTAAGTATAAATAAGCCAAAAATGATCAAATTTGACATTTTTCGATAAAAAAACATTTTTTGAAAATTTCCGATTTTACAACATGAGAGTCATGACTATACAAATCATTGAAATTTTGATCCAAGTAAGTCAAAATGTATACATAGAGGTCCTTTATGACTGGACTAGGTATAAATAAGCAAAAAATGATCAAATTTGACATTTTTCGATAGAAAAATCATTTTTTGAAAATTATCGATTTTTCCACATGAGAGTCATGTCTATACAAATCATTGAAATTCTGATCCAAGTAAGTCAAAATGTATACATAGAGGTCCTTTATGACTGGACTAAGTATAAATAAGCCAAAAATGATCAAATTTGACATTTTCGATAGAAAAAACATTTTTTGAAAATTTTCGATTTTTCAACATGAGACTCATGTCTATACAAATCATTGAAATTTTGATCCAAGTAAGTCAAAATGTATACATAGAGGTCCTTTATGACTGGACTAAATATAAATAAGCCAAAAATGATCAAATTTGACATTTTTCGATAGAAAAAACATTTTTTGAAAATTTTCGATTTTTCCACATGAGAGTCATGTCTATACAAATCATTGAAATTTTGATCCAAGTAAGTCAAAATGTACACATATAGGTCGTTTATGACTGGACTAAGTATAAATATGCCAAAAATGATCAAATTTGACATTTTTCGATAAAAAAAACATTTTTTGAAAATTTTCGTTTTTACAACTAGAATGTCATGACTATACAAATCATTGAAATTTTGATCCAAGTTAGTCAAAATGTATACATAGAGGTCCTTTATGACTGGACTAAGTATAAATAAGCCAAAAATGATCAAATTTGACATTTTTCGATAGAAAAAACATTTTTTGAAAATTCTGACTTTACAACTAGAATGTCATGACTATACAAATCATTGAAATTTTGATCCAAGTAAGTCAAAATGTATACTTAGAGGTCCTTTATGACTGGACTAAGTATAAATAAGCCAAAAATGATCAAATTTGACATTTTTCGATAGAAAAAACATTTTTTGAAAATTCTGACTTTACAACTAGAATGTCATGACTATACAAATCATTGAAATTTTGATACAAGTAAGTCAAAATGTATATACATAGAGGTCCTTTATGACTGGACTAAGTATAAATAAGCCAAAAATGATCAAATTTGACATTTTTCGATAGAAAAAACATTTTTTGAAAATTTTCGATTTTACAACATGAGAGTCATGACTATACAAATCATTGAAATTTTGATCCAAGTAAGTCAAAATGTATACATAGAGGTCCTTTATGACTGGACTAAGTATAAATAAGCCAAAAATTATCAAATTTGACATTTTTCGATAGAAAAAACATTTTTTGAAAAGTTTCGATTTTTCCACATGAGAGTCATGTCTATACAAATCATTGAAATTTTGATCCAAGTAAGACAAAATGTATACATAGAGGTCGTTTATGACTGGACTAAGTATAAATAAGCCAAAAATGATCAAATTTGACATTTTTCGATAGAAAAAACATATTTTGAAAATTTCCGATTTTTCAACATGAGAGTCATGACTATACAAATCATTGAAATTTTGATCAAAGTAAGTCAAAATGTATACATAGAGGTCCTTGATGACTGGACTAAGTATAAATAAGCCAAAAATGATCAAATTTGACATTTTTCGATAGAAAAAACATTTTTTGAAAATTTCCGATTTTACAACTAGAATGTCATGACTATACAAATCATTGAAATTTTGATCCAAGTAAGTCAAAATGTATATACGTAGAGGTCCTTTATGACTGGACTAAGTATAAATAAGCCAAAAATATCAAATTTGACATTTTTCGATAGAAAAAACATTTTTTGAAAATTTTCGATTTTACAACATGAGAGTCATGACTATACAAATCATTGAAATTTTGATCCAAGTAAGTCAAAATGTATACATAGAGGTCCTTTATGACTGGACTAAGTATAAATAAGCCAAAAATTATCAAATTTGACATTTTTCGATAGAAAAAACATTTTTTGAAAATTTCCGATTTTTCAACATGAGAGTCATGACTATACAAATCATTGAAATTTTGATCGAAGTAAGTCAAAATGTATACATAGAGGTCCTTGATGACTGGACTAAGTATAAATAAGCCAAAAATGATCAAATTTGACATTTTTCGATAGAAAAAACATTTTTTGAAAATTTTCGATTTTTCCACATGAGAGTCATGTCTATACAAATCATTGAAATTCTGATCCAAGTAAGTCAAAATGTATACATAGAGGTCCTTTATGACTGGACTAAGTATAAATAAACCAAAAATGATCAAATTTGACATTTTTCGATAGAAAAAACATTTTTTGAAAATTTTCGATTTTTCCACATGAGAGTCATGTCTATACAAATCATTGAAATTTTGATCCAAGTAAGTCAAAATGTATACATAGAGGTCGTTTATGACTGGACTAAGTATAAATAAGCCAAAAATGATCAAATTTGACATTTTTCGATAGAAAAAACATTTTTTGAAAATTTCCGATTTTACAACTAGAATGTCATGACTATACAAATCATTGAAATTTTGATCCAAGTAAGTCAAAATGTATACGTAGAGGTCCTTTATGACTGGACTAAGTATAAATAAGCCAAAAATGATCAAATTTGACATTTTTCGATAGAAAAAACATTTTTTGAAAATTTCCGATTTTACAACTAGAATGTCATGACTATACAAATCATTGAAATTTTGATCCAAGTAAGTCAAAATGTATACATAGAGGTCTTTTATGACTGGACTAAGTATAAATAAGCCAAAAATGATCAAATTTGACATTTTTCGATAGAAAAATCATTTTTTGAAAATTCTGATTTTACAACTAGAATGTCATGACTATACAAATCATTGAAATTTTGATCCAAGTAAGTCAAAATGTATATACATAGAGGTCCTTTATGACTGGACTAAGTATAAATAAGCCAAAAATGATCAAATTTGACATTTTTCGATAGAAAAAACATTTTTTGAAAATTTTCGATTTTACAACATGAGAGTCATGACTATACAAATCATTGAAATTTTGATCCAAGTAAGTCAAAATGTATACATAGAGGTCCTTTATGACTGGACTAAGTATAAATAAGCCAAAAATGATCAAATTTGACATTTTTCGATAGAAAAAACATTTTTTGAAAATTTTCGATTTTTCCACATGAGAGTCATGTCTATACAAATCATTGAAATTTTGATCCAAGTAAGTCAAAATGTATACATAGAGGTTGTTTATGACTGGACTAAGTATAAATAAGCCAAAAATGATCAAATTTGACATTTTTCGATAGAAAAAACATTTTTTGAAAATTTCCGATTTTACAACTAGAATGTCATGACTATACATATCGTTGAAATTTTGATCCAAGTAAGTCCAAATGTATAAACGTAGAGGTCCTTTATGACTGGACTAAGTATAAATAAGCCAAAAATGATCAAATTTGACATTTTTCGATAGAAAAAACATTTTTTGAAAATTTTCGATTTTACAACTAGAATGTCATGACTATACAAATCATTGAAATTTTGATCGAAGTAAGTCAAAATGTATACATAGAGGTCCTTGATGACTGGACTAAGTATAAATAAGCCAAAAATGATCAAATTTGACATTTTTCGATAGAAAAAACATTTTTTGAAAATTTTCGATTTTTCCACATGAGAGTCATGTCTATACAAATCATTGAAAGTCTGATCCAAGTAAGTCAAAATGTATACATAGAGGTCCTTTATGACTGGACTAAGTATAAATAAGCCAAAAATGATCAAATTTGACATTTTTCGATAGAAAAACATTTTTTGAAAATTTTCGATTTTTCCACATGAGAGTCATGTCTATACAAATCATTGAAATTTTGATCCAAGTAAGTCAAAATGTATACATAGAGATCGTTTATGACTGGACTAAGTATAAATAAGCCAAAAATGATCAAATTTGACATTTTTCGATAGAAAAAACATTTTTTGAAAATTTTCGATTTTACAACTAGAATGTCATGACTATACATATCGTTGAAATTTTGATCCAAGTAAGTCCAAATGTATAAACGTAGAGGTCCTTTATGACTGGACTAAGTATAAATAAGCCAAAAATGATCAAATTTGACTTTTTTCGATAGAAAAAACATTTTTTGAAAATTTTCGATTTTACAACTAGAATGTCATGACTATACAAATCATTGAAATTTTGATAGAAGTAAGTCAAAATGTATACATAGAGGTCCTTGATGACTGGACTAAGTATAAATAAGCCAAAAATGATCAAATTTGACACTTTTCGATAGAAAAAACATTTTTTGAAAATTTTCGATTTTTCCACATGAGAGTCATGTCTATACAAATCATTGAAAGTCTGATCCAAGTAAGTCAAAATGTATACATAGAGGTCCTTTATGACTGGACTAAGTATAAATAAGCCAAAAATGATCAAATTTGACATTTTTCGATAGAAAAAACATTTTTTGAAAATTTTCGATTTTTCCACATGAGAGTCATGTCTATACAAATCATTGAAAGTCTGATCCAAGTAAGTCAAAATGTATACATAGAGGTCCTTTATGACTGGACTAAGTATAAATAAGCCAAAAATGATCAAATTTGACATTTTTCGATAGAAAAAACATATTTTGAAAATTTCCGATTTTTCAACATGAGAGTCATGACTATACAAATCATTGAAATTTTGATCGAAGTAAGTCAAAATGTATACATAGAGGTCCTTGATGACTGCACTAAGTATAAATAAGCCAAAAATGATCAAATTTGACATTTTTCGATAGAAAAAACATTTTTTGAAAATTTCCGATTTTACAACATGAAAGTCATGACTATACAAATCATTAAAATTTTGATCCAAGTAAGTCAAAATGTATACATAGAGGTCCTTTATGACTGGACTAAGTATAAATAAGCCAAAAATGATCAAATTTTCGATTTTTCGATAGAAAAAACATTTTTTGAAAATTTTCGATTTTTCCACATGAGAGTCATGTCTATACAAATCATTGAAATTCTGATCCAAGTAAGTCGAAATGTATACATAGAGGTCCTTTATGACTGGACTAAGTATAAATAAGCCAAAAATGATCAAATTTGACATTTTTCGATAGAAAAAACATTTTTTGAAAATTTTCGATTTTTCAACATGAGACTCATGTCTATGCAAATCATTGAAATTTTGATCCAAGTAAGTCAAAATGTATACATAGAGGTCCTTTATGACTGGACTAAATATAAATAAGCCAAAAATGATCAAATTTGACATTTTTCGATAGAAAAAACATTTTTTGAAAATTTTCGATTTTTCCACATGAGAGTCATGTCTATACAAATCATTGAAATTTTGTTCCAAGTAAGTCAAAATGTATACATAGAGGTCCTTTATGACTGGACTAAGTATAAATATGCCAAAAATGATCAAATTTGACATTTTTCGATAGAAAAAACATTTTTTTAAAATTTTCGATTTTACAACTAGAATGTCATGACTATACAAATCATTGAAATTTTGATCCAAGTAAGTCAAAATGTATACATAGAGATCCTTTATGACTGGACTAAGTATAAATAAGCCAAAAATGATCAAATTTGACATTTTTCGATAGAAAAAACATTTTTTGAAAATTTCCGATTTTACAACTAGAATGGCATGACTGTACAAATCATTGAAATTTTGATCCAAGTAAGTCAAAATGTATACATAGAGGTCGTTTATGACTGGTCTAAGTATAAATAAGCCAAAAATGATCAAATTTGACATTTTTCGATAGAAAAAACATTTTTTGAAAATTTCTGATTTTACAACTAGAATGTCATGACTATACAAATCATTGAAATTTTGATCCAAGTAAGTCAAAATGTTTACATAGAGGTCCTTTATGACTGGACTAAGTATAAATAAGCCAAAAATGATCAAATTTGACATTTTTCGATAGAAAAAACATTTTTTGAAAATTTTCGATTTTTCCACATGAGAGTCATGACTATACAAATCATTGAAATTTTGATCCAAGTAAGTCAAAATGTATATATAGAGGTCGTTTATGACTGGACTAAGTATAAATAAGCCAAAAATGATCAAATTTGACATTTTTCGATAGAAAAAACATTTTTTGAAAATTTCCGATTTTACAACTAGAATGTCATGACTATACAAATCATTGCAATTTTGATCCAAGTAAGTCAAAATGTATACTTAGAGGTCTAGTTGTAAAATTTCCGATTTTACAACTAGAATGTCATGACTATACAAATCATTGAAATTTTGATTAAAGTAAGTCAAAATGTATACATAGAGGTCGTTTATGACTGGACTAAGTATAAATAAAGAAGCCAAAAATGATCAAATTTGACATTTTTCGATAGAAAAAACATTTTTTGAAAATTTTCGATTTTTCCACATGAGACTCTTGACTTTACAAATCATTGAAATTTCGATCAAAGTAAGTCAAAATGTATACATAGAGGTCCTTTATGACTGCACTAAGTATAAAGAAGCCAAAAATGATCAAATTTGACATTTTTCGATAGAAAAAACATTTTTTGAAAATTTCCGATTTTACAACTAGAATGTCATGACTATACAAATCATTGAAATTTTGATCCAAGTAAGTCAAAATGTATACATAGAGGTCCTTTATGACTGGACTAAGTATAAATAAGCCAAAAATGATCAAATTTGACATTTTTCAACATGAGAGATTTTACAACATGAGAGTCATGTCTATACAAATCATTGAAATTTTGATCCAAGTAAGTCAAAATGTATACATAGAGGTCCTTTATGACTGGACTAAGTATAAATAAGCCAAAAATGATCAAATTTGACATTTTTCGATAGAAATAACATTCTTTGAAAATTTCCGATTTTACAACTAGAATGTCATGACTATACAAATCATTGAAATTTTGATCCAAGTAAGTCAAAATGTATACATAGAGGTCGTTTATGACTGGACTAAGTATAAATAAGCCAAAAATGATCAAATTGACATTTTTCGATAGAAAAAACATTTTTTGAAAATTTTCGATTTTACAACTAGAATGTCATGACTATACAAATCATTGAAATTTTGATCCAAGTAAGTCAAAATGTATACATAGAGGTCCTTTATGACTGGTTTAAGTATAAATAAGCCAAAAATGATCAAATTTGACATTTTTCGAAAAAAAATACATTTTTTG
Source organism: Chrysoperla carnea (assembly GCF_905475395.1). Lineage (NCBI taxonomy): Eukaryota > Metazoa > Arthropoda > Insecta > Neuroptera > Chrysopidae > Chrysoperla > Chrysoperla carnea. Next base: position 86,747 of record NW_025408298.1, read on the forward strand.
AAAATTTCCGATTTTACAACTAGAATGTCATGACTATACAAATCATTGAAATTTTGATCCAAGGAAGTCAAAATGTATACATTG